>NW_027331927.1:8848019-8849744 GCF_048418815.1 Hemitrygon akajei
TCCAGCCTACCTGGGCCTTTCAGTATTTGATAGTTTTCAAAGAAAACCCTGACTCCTTTTTCTAATCTCCAACGAGTACAGGGGCAGAGGCATAAAACGATCCTCATACATCTTTCCGGGATCATTCTCGTCACCGTCCTCTGGACCCTTTCCAATGTCAGGGCATCAGTTCTTAGATAAGGGACACAGACTGTTCATCTTGTTCCCGGCGCGGTCTGACCAATGCATTATACAGACTCAACATTACAGCCTCACTCTTGTACTCTGGTTCTCTCCAAATGAATGTTGGCATTGCATTTGTCGTCCTTACTACCAACTCAGCCTGTGTTTACCCTGTCGGCAATCCTGCACAGGGTCTCCCAGTTGTCTTTGCACCTTCGATATTTGAATTTACTGCCCATTTAGAATCTTGTCTACGCTTTCAACAAAGTGTACACTCGGACCTTCTTATCCGCGGATTCAACCAACCGTGGATCGAGAAAACCCAGAAGATCTCTCTCCAGCACTCGTTGTTTGAGCATGTAGACTATTTTTCTTGTCATTATTCCCTAAGCAATGCAGTATACCAACTATTTACATTGTATTAGGTATGAAAATTAATCTAGAGAGGATTTTAAAGTACAGGCAGTTCCTGGGTTATGAGGGAGTTCCGTTCTTGAGACCGTTTTTAAAACGGATTTGAAGTCGGAACAGGCATATCGGTTTATTTAGCGTCAGTTAGTCAAACGTTTGTTTTAGTATATAGTATATATTTTACCTTTCTATGCATATAGAACACCTAAGAAATGTTATATTTTAAATTCATCAGTCCGTAGGACTTGATTCCAAAATGCATCAGGCTAGTTTAGATGTTCCTTCTGAAACGTCTGACGCTGAATTTTGTGGTGAGGACGCAGGACAGGTTTTCCTCTGATGACTCTTCCATGACGGTTATATTTGTGCGGCACCACTCCAGAGGCTGCTCCATCTTCCTGAAGGTCTCTTGCAGTCAAACGGGGGTTTTGTTTTGCCTTTGTAGCAATCCTACGAGCAGTTCTCTCGGAAAGTTTTCTTGGTCTTCCAGACCGCTCCTGTTAACTGACATTTATTAATTACATTACGTACTGAGGAAACGGCTACCTGAAAACTCTTTGCTATCTTCTTATAGCCTTCTCTTGTTTTGGGGCATCATTTATTTATTTTCTAAGCAGCTGCCAGGAGGAGCCCATGGTTGCTGATTGTTGGGACAAGGTTTGAGGAGTCAGGGTATTTATGAAGCTTTGAAATTTGCATCCCCTGGCCTTTCCTAACGACGACTGTAAACACGCCAGAGCCCTCACAAGCTCATAAAGGTCTGAGACACTGGTAAAGGTTCTCTGAGACCTCAAATCTCTTGGGGTGCCCGAGCTTTTGCTTGGTGCTCCTTTTATTCTCTTTCACTCTAAAATTGTACAAAACGAAAATAATACACTCATCTTGCTTAAAATGCAGGAAAAGAATGTTTCATCTTTAACTTCATGGCTTTTGGAGATCAGTTCATCTTCTACTCACTGAACTATTCACAGTAACAGAATCTTTGTCCAGGGCTGCCCGAACATTTGCATGTCACTGGACATGAGGCGGTGGAAAAGCGGCACAAGATCCGGACCGAAGAAGCACAAAACCTCAAATGTTGCCATGGAATTTTACACGCAAACTCGTGACTGCTGAGCAGGACAAATTACTACTGTCAATACACCATCCATC
>NW_027331927.1:8853875-9064359 GCF_048418815.1 Hemitrygon akajei
TAAGCAGTTTCAGATTCCTGGGTGTTAAGATCTCTGAGGACTTAACCTGGTCCCGACATATCGATGCAGTTATGAGGAAGGCAAGACAGCGGCTATCCCAGTACTTCATTAGGAGATTAAAGAATAAACTCAAACAACTTCTGGAGAGGATTCTGACAGGCTGAATCATTGTCTGGTATGGTGTGGGGACGGGGGGGGGGGGGGGAGTTGGGGAAGGTGTTACTACTCTACCGGAAGGATAGATGAGGAGATGGGGAGCTTTATGGTCATGCGGATGAGAACTAAGGATGGTGGAGAACAAGTGAACACTCAGTACTCAGTCGGCGAACTTTCCATGAGCGAAGGTGGCAGGCGACAATTGCAGTATGATTATTAAAGGAACAGTAGCATCTAACCATTCCCCAGCGGAGAGCAGTGTGGAGACTTGGATGACAGTGTCGCAAGGACGGTGGCGGTGGAACGAACCCAAGTGCTGAACACGGGCGCGGAGGCTGAGTCGGGAGGCGTTACCGTCGTAGCGACCGTGGAATGGGTGCCAAAGGAGACTTTACCCGGAGTCTTGGTTTTAGTAGAGAATTCAGAAACGATGCTAGACTGATAGTCCCTAAGAACCATGGAACGAGGTTACTCATACACGAGTCGACTAACAAACTGCCAGCTCCTAGTTGTGGTCACAGATTTTTACACTGCCTTTGCTGATGGAAAGCAGGTGTTTGTAGCTAGTGGAACCTGGGAATGATTGAGAACTAAACGAGATGATTAAGGCACAATTTCTGAGCCTGGTGCCAGAGGGGTCAATGACAGGCATCCTTTGATTTGTTGGAATAATAACGCTGGAACTCTTCCCTGGTTGGGAACAGATTACTTGATGTTAATCTTCATCTTCTCCTGAATCTTTCCTTGTACGTTGTTACTCTGTGTGTCCAGACGCCACATTATGGCTGAAAATTTTAACTTTCATTTTAGTTCATTATCCGCTCGCAGTGCTACATTTTCTCAGACAGATCATGTGAACGTTCACTTACCTTTCACACTTGAGATCCCTCCAATAATATATCATCAATGCCGCTAAATCTGGGGGCACCAAGTGAGAGACAGCTAGTTACCCACCCGCTACCTATTGGATCGCGACATTCAGTCAGCCTTTGTAAATCTGTCCAGTAATACTGAGAAAGTTATCATTTCTCAAACTCCACAGTGCTTCTGATTGATAATCGCCTTGTCAATTCCGCTCCATCAAATTCGCAATATCTGATACAGCACAACCAGACAAAAACAGACAGCAGACGTCAGGCAGCAAGACAGACGAGTAGATAGATAGATAGATAGATAGATAGATAGATAGATAGATAGATAGATAGATAGATAGATAGATAGATAGATAGATAGATAGATAGATAGATAGATAGATAGATAGATAGATAGATAGATAGATAGATAGATAGAAAAAAGCACACAGACAGTTATGCCGACCGGCCCTGTGGCTCAGAAGGATAGGGAAAGGAAGAGAGGAAGGCAGTGTAAGCAGTAGTAATAGGGGACTCTATAGTCAGGAGTTCAGACAGGCGATTCTGTGGACACAGGAAAGAAACTCGGAAGGTAGTTTGCCTCCCAGGTGCCAGGGTCCGGGATGTTTCTGACCGCGTCCAAGATATCCTGCGGTGGGGAGGTGGAGAACACCAAGAGGTCGTGGAACATATTGGTACCAATAACATAGGAAGGAAAAGGGAAAGGGTCCTGAAAGACGACTACAGGGATTTCGGAAGGAAGTTGAAAAGCAGGACCTCAAAGGTAGTAATCTCGGGATTACCGCCTGTTCCAGTCGACAGTGAGAATAGGAGTAGAATGAGGTGGAGGATAAATGCGTGGCTGAGGGATTGGAGCAGGAGGCAGGAGGGATTCAGATTTCTGGATCATTGGGACCTCTTTTGGTGCGGGTGTGACCTGTACAAAACGGGCGGGTTGCACTTGAATCCCAGGGAGACCAATATCCTGACGGGCAAGTTTGATGGAGCTGTTGGGGAGGCTAGAAACTAGTTTGGCAGGGGGAGGGGTGGGAATCAGAATGAGGAGTGCAGGGATTATGTGGTAGAAAGACAAGAGCATGATGCGACGAGTTCTGAGTTGATGAGGGAAGGGGACAGAACATAATTGTAGCCAGTTAAAGGGGTTGAAATGTGTCTATTTCAATGCTAGGAGTATTAGGAACAAGGAGGATGAACTTAGAGCATGGATTAGGATGTGGATCTACGATGTTGTGGTTGTTACCGAAATTTGGTTGAAGGAAGGGCAGGATTGGATGATGTAGGTCCCGGGGTTCAGTTTTTTTAAAAGGAATAGGATGGGAGGTAGAAAAGTGGGGGGTGGGTGAGTGGCATTGCAGGTCAGGGATAATATCACGGCTATAGAAAGGGAGAACGCTGCAGAGGGAGTGTCCACTGAGTCGGCGTGGGTGGATGTCAGAAATAGGAAGGGATCAATCACTGTGCTGGGAGTAGACTGTAGGCCCCCAAATAGCCCTCGAGACACCGAGGAGCAGAATAAGCAGGCTTATTTTAGAATGATGCTGGAAATACAGGGTAGTAGTAGTTATGGGTGACTTCAACTTCCCTCATATTGACTGGTACCTCCTGAGTGCAAGGGGGATAGATGGGGCTGAACTTGTCAGGCGTGTTAAAGAAGGATTCGTGACACAGTATATGGACCGGCCGACGGGAGGAGAGTCCTATACTGGATCTAGTTCTGGGGAATGAACCTGGTCAGGTGACAGACCTCTTGGTGGAGGAGCATTTTGGTGAGAGTGACCACAACTCCCTTAGCTTCAGCCTAGCTATGAAAAAGAATAAAAATCAGACTAAATGGTAAAGTGCTTAACTGGGGAAAGGCTAAATTTGAAGGGATGAGGCAGGAAACTAGCAACAGTAAATTGGAAACAAATGTTCAAAGGGGGAAAGTACAGAAGTAATGTGGGAAAAGTTTATGGATCACTTAAGCTGGGTTCAGGATAGGTTTGTCCCACTGAGGGTAAGGAAAAAATGATAGGAAGAGGGAGCCGTGGCTGACAAAGCATGTGAGGCAACACTTCAAGAGGAAAAAGGAAGCATATATTAGATATAAGAAGCAGGAAGTAGGAGGAGCTTATGAGAAATATAGTGTAGCCAGGAAGGAACTAAAGAAAGGACTTAGGTGAGCTCGAGGGCGGCATGAGAAGGCCTTGGAATGTAGTATTAAGGAGAACCCCAAGGCGTTCAATGCGTATGTGAAGAATAGGAGGATGACGAGAACGAAGGTGGGACCGCTAAAGTATAAAGAGGGCAACATGTGCCTGAAGGCAGAGGAGTTAGGGGAGGTCCTAAATTAATACTTTGCTTCAGTATTCACAAGTGAAAAGGATCTTGATCAGGATTGAGGTCGAAGTTGAGAGGGCCTGTGCACATGACAATGTGGAGATTAAGGGAAGATGAAGTGCTTAAGACTGATAAATCCCCAGGGCCGGATATGATACACCCCAGGTTGTTCTGGGAATTGAGGAGAAGAGATCGCAGGAGCATTAGCTATGACCTTTGAATCCTCTTTGGCTGCAGGGGAAGTGCCGGAGGACTGGAGAATGGCAAATGTAGTTCCCTTGTTTAAAGAAGGCAATAGGGAGAAACTTGTGAACTATAGACCGATGAGTCTTACGTCGGTGGTATGAAAACTACTGGAAAGGATCCTTAAGGATAGGATCTATGAGCATTTGTCGAAGTACATTCTACTCCTGGATAGTCAACATTACTTTGTGAAGGGAAGATCGTGCCTCAGGAGCCTGATTGAGTTTTTTGAAGCGGTAACAAAAGAAATTGATGAGGGTAGGGCCGTGGATGTGGTCTACATGGACTTTAGCAAAGCATTTGACAAGGTCCCTATTGAGAGACTCATCCAGAAAGTCATGAGGCATTGGGATGTGGAACCTTAGCTGTTTGGATAAAAAATTGGGCTTAAAGGCAGAAAGAAGAGGGTAGTTGTAGAAGTGTACAATGTACAGGGTATGTTTAATTAAAATGGCTTCTTTGGTTTTCTAGAGTAGGAATGCTTGTATGTCTGATAAGTGTTTTCTCTCGCAGTTGTTTGGCTTTGGACTTGCTGATATGGGGATTGTATTCATTTTTTAACCAATGGGGGATGTTATTTTGGCTTGTGGGGCTGGGAGCTTGGGGGGGTTTTTCGCGGGTTTTCAGGGGAGTCGGGGAAGAAGACGCCGAGGAAGGTGGACGTGCGCTGCACTGCTCGGTCGACGACCCGGGGTGGTCCCAGGTGCGGGAACGTGGAGGTCGGAGGAGAGTGACGAGGGGTTGAATGGTTCGATGGTTGAGCTCCAACGATGTGCACTAAACTGACCTGAACTTTGATAAGTTGGCGCCTTTTATTTTATTTATTTTCCTTCATATATACTGTATTGCATAGTACTCTTTTAGTTTTAGTAAAATCTTTAAAGTGTATTCCATAAAGGTATCTGGTGTGAGTTTGATACTGTGTGTGTGTACGCGAGGCCTAAACTTGATTCTCACAGCACCTGCGTGTACGGGAGGTGGAGTTGGTGAGTGGTTGGATCTCCTTTTCCCCTAGACATATACCGGCCTGTTGGGTAAGTGTTACAGAAGGAAAGTATTCTGCCTGGAGGTCGGTGACTACGGGAAGTGCCGCAGGAATCCGTCTTGGGACCCCGCCTTTTGTGATTTTTATAAATGACCTGGAATGCAGAGGCGGAAGGATGGGTGAGTAAGTTTTCGGATGACACGCAGATTGGAGGAGTTGTGGATGAAGCTGTAGGTTGTAGAAGCTTACAAGAGGATATAGACAAGCTGCAGAGTTGGGCAGGAAAATGGCAGATGGAGTTGAATCCGGACAAGTGTGAGGTGATGCCGTTTGGAAGCGCAAACAGAGGACTGAATACAGAGTTAATGGTCAGTTACTTATGAGTGTGGATGAACAAAGGGACCTTGGGGTTCAAATCCATACATCCCTCAAGGTCGGCTGCACAGGTTGATAGGGGTAGTTAAGAAGGCCTATAGGATGCTAGGCTTCATAACAGGGGGATTGAGTTCAAGAGTAGAGAGGCCAAGTTGCAACTCTACAAATCTCTGGCGAGTCCGCACTTAGAGTATTGTGTTCAATTCTGGTCACCTCATTATAGGAAGGACGTGGAAGCTCTGGAGAGGGTGCGGAGGAGATTTACCAGGATGTTACCTGGTTTGGAGAACAAGTCATATGATGCAAGTTTAGCAGAGCTGGGACTTTTCTCTTTGGAGCATAGAAGAATGAGTGGGGACTTGATAGATGTCTACAAGATTATGAGAGGCATAGATAGGGTGAATAGTCAGTACCTGTTTCCCAGGGCACCAATAGCAAACACCAGAGGGCTTATGTACAAAATTAAGGGAGGGAAGTTTGGGGGAGAAATCAGGGGTGTTTTTTACACGAAGGGTTGTGAGTGCCTGGAATGACTTGCCAGGGATGGTGGTGGAGTCTAAAACATTAAGTGTATTTAAGAGCCTCTTGGACAGGCACATAGATGAAAAAAAAAATGGAGGGTTATGGGGTGGTGTGGGTTTAGTACTTTTTTAAAGGATTATATGGGTCGGCACAACATGAAGGGCTGAAGGGCCTGTACTGTGCTGTAGTGTTCTATGGTTCTATGGTTCTATGGGAAAGAAGTATAGTTCAGGTAATTTTTGTGAGTCGATGGACTTATGATGTACGACAGTAGATAAGCTGGCTCAGAAGACAGAGAAAGAGAGATTGGAAATGGATCAGGTAAAACTAAAGGTGTGCTGCAAATTGGAGCTGGTTGATGAAATCAACGAGCAGCGTCCAGGAAGCAGCAGCAATGCTGTCGTCAGTGTCCCACGGGAGATTTCGGACCGTTCCACGTAGCCAATAAAAAGGCAGGAATAGCCGGGATCCATGCGAGTGCCTATGGCTACAAGGGTCTTCAAAGTGGGGGAGGGGGTGGGTGGGCGGGGTTGTGAATATTTTTACAGGCACTGTTCATGTTATCCGTTCAGCGACAATTGCCAGTTCAACACATTTATTCGAATCTAATCTGAGTTGGGTCTGGATGACCACTGTCCTTACTGCCACTGATATCTGCGATTCATGTTTAGTAGTATGGTTTAGCTGACGGACGTGTTCGTATTAAGGTATTATCGTTATGTTTGAGATTGACAGGATAATCAGTTTGATTCATGTGTGAAAATGTCACCTCTAGTTTATGTCAACTATTTATGTGTCGGGAAAAGACCCGGTCACATCAGATCCCTCCAAGTATAAACACGATACCCATGTGATACTTAAAAATAAAACAGCGAGCTTTTTCTGTGAACATTTTGGGCTATTGCCGATATTATTGAGATCAGAATAACAATAAATAATGTTCCTATCTCCCTCTGTCCGTGTGTGGGCACTCAATGGGGCCCTTGTTCAAAATATCTCTCCTCCAAACTCGATAATATCTAGCCCATAACAACTTTCAGGACAATTCTGTCCGCGGCAACAGGGATTGTAAATGACATCATTGATGACAATGGGTTTTTTGACGATTGTAGCTGGATGGAGTATCAGCATTTTATTTCTTGCAATACAGCGGACACTGGAAATGCATTTTTTCGCCAGTGTGATCTCCGTTGTCCAGGAATAACCAGTTACCTGCTGGAAATAATGTCTGCAGTACGGTTACAGGAATAAGGGAGACTTGTGCGGACCGCTGGTAGTCAATGGAGTCGCGCAGAGGACGATTAGCAGAAACCGGAGATGGGGGAGGGAAAGTCGTGCCTGGTGGTAGAGTGGCTATGGAGATGTGGTGGAAGTTACGGTAAAATATCTTGCATGCGGAGGCTCGTGGCGTGTTGCCTGAGGACAAGGAGACCCAATCTCTTTTATTATTCTGGGTGGGTTGGAGTGATGGTACCTGGGGGAAATGCGTCAGAGAATGGTGATAGCAGCATCGATCGTGGCGGAAGGGAATCTCCATTGACTGTAAAATGTCTGGAGATGAAATTCTCATCAAAGGAAATGATAGAATGGAATAGCACTTTGGCGAGTGTCCGTTTGGCAGAAAGTATCGTCAGGATGACTGTTGGAGTCAGTAGCATGGCTTTGTAAAAATATGTCGGTAGATAATCTCCCCCTGGAGTTGGGAACAGAGAGATCGAGAGACAAGATTGGTGTCAGAACGGGTACAATCTGATCTGAAGGCGGTGTAGCAAGTTGTAGGCCGTGTAGATGAGACTGACCGAGCTCAGCGTGGCTGCAGGAAGAGGCACCAATTCAGTGGTCAATGGACTCGCAGCAGCAATTCAGCCGCCACTGTCGGGAATGAACGGGTTGGTTCGGGAACACGGACGCCCTCGCAGGAATATGGCCTTGCAGCTGGACCAACGAATCGGGAGGACAGAGGAATGTACTGTGGAACTATGGGGCGAAATGCACTACAATCAGTAGAGCAGAGAAGGGAAAATGAGCTAGCGAATTCGGGACCAGCATTGCAGCTGCATAAGGGGCTTGTCTATGCAATTTCCGCTTGTGAGGTGTGACAGGAATAAGGATAGCGCCGGGCCAAGAGGGACAGAAAGTGCCCGCAATATATAGTGGTATCCGGACGGGCGACGCCGCTAAGTCACGATTTTTTCTGAACAATGAGGGCAAGCGGAGATTTTACCACATTCTTTAGCTGCTCCCTGAACTTGGCCTGTGTAACGGCGTAAAGGGCCGTGTTCGTACAACAGCTCAGAAGCTGCAGAATGATGCCCAGCTCTCGAAGGGAATCTGGCGGAGGCAAACGCATGGGAAGATAATTCAGCCGATCCCATGCGGAGAACACACTGAAAGGTGCCCACAGCAGGATGAAATTACCCGAGACCATCAGCAATAAAACAAGGGATTTCCTGCGTTTCTCCATCTCCGGGTCTCTGGCACTCTGTCCGTTACCGGAAACTCTGAGTCTCCCGCGGGGCTCTGCTGGTGACTAAGACGTGCCTGACAGTGAGGCCGTTCGTTCAGCAGAATCAGCACAAATGGGAGTACAGGGGTGAGGAAGGAATAAAATAGGTCATATTTGATTCGTGAATTTGGAATAATGATACCTCTGTTGACAAATGAATGGAGCAATTATCCATGTGGTATTCCTCTGACAGTCGAAAATACCAGTAAATATTCTTTAAATTGCTGATCACAGTCACTGTCCCCAAAACCACGGCCGCGGTTTTCCGCGTGCAATATTTTGTTTTCATCTTTTGGCAACAAATGGCGACAAACCGATCCAAGGTGAACGTGACGGTGAACCAGACAGAACAGTCGGTTGCGGTGTAAATCAGAGCAGCGTGGATATTACACCCCTTGGACATTGAGCGGGTGAGAAGACGTAGTGCTGCTGTACGTAAGTGGAATCTTGCTCAATATCAGGTCCAGGATAAGAACCAGAAGATCTGCCGCTGCCATGGCAACCAGGTAGCAAGTGACAACTCTGGAGAGGCCGCACTTTCCCCGAGACAGGATGAATATGTTCACCATGTTCGCTGCGAAGCAGAATAAACCATCAGGGTAAGTACAACAGGAAGAGCTCTCTTAAAACGAGTGCAATGTGTGTCAATTATTGAGATGAGTGTGCCTGACGGAATAATGTAATCGTAGCGATTACCAGTTGGATAAAATTGAACCGGTTTGCAAAGTAGTGTAATCTTAGTGCAATCTGTTCGATGGAATATTAGCAACGAAACGGAAAGCGAAGAACACAGATAACGATGACTGATGATTGTGAAATTCCGTACATGCTGAGCGAAAAAGATCTGAATGATGCTCCGCGGAATCTCAACTGTCGTGAAATAATAATCCTTGACACCCATCATCTCTGGATGAGGCGCAGATTCCGCCCCTGATCCTTAGCCAGGGCGACTGAATTTGCAGATGGAGTTGTAGTCCAAAGCCTTATTTTTGCACCTCTCTTCCTGTTTGCCAATATTGAGGGAGTATTACCTTGAAATCGTGCCGCGAGTCTCACCAGCTCCCTCCTTGTACTTCTGTCTTTACCATCCTATTGCCAGTCATAATGTCTCGAAAATGCCTTTTTTTTTTCCAGCAACAATGAAGTTCATTTGTCACCAGAACAATACGTCATTACAGTGGTCTATCATGTTTTCAGGGGGAACAAAAGTCATGTTTTCAGAAATATGTTCCTTAGGCTTTACACACCGTCAAATGCAGCGGGCGTGAAAATATATATTAAAGATCATTGCATTTTACAATTTTTGGGTCCCAATCGGAAAATGCATTTTATGAACACAGTGGGCAGGAGGGTGGCCAGAGCCAGAAGATGCAACCAGTGATTATATTCCGGAGACAATGCTTCCTTTGCTTCAGCGGCACCTCGGTCAGCACATGGAAGTTGGAAAGGAACTAACGAATTCATTAACTTTCTAATCCGACCGATGTTGTTGGAGATGATCAGAGAGAAACGGAGGAGGGGTCGTCACACTAACGTCATTCTTTCTGCTGGAAGGCAGATAATTAGATGATTTATCCAACACAATTCTGCGGCAGCCTCACGCTGCCAACTGAAACGATAACAAAAAGAAATGTGGATACAGAGCTGGCGAACGCAAAACGCGCGGAAGCGGAGCCATTAAGATAAATGTTCACAGTTTTAGAGAATGTAATGTCACTGCTGAACGACAGCAAATGTGGAAACGTGAAGAACGAACGACGTTTTCTAAGGAACTCCCGCAAGCCTATAGGGCGAGATAGGAGCCAAAATGCGAAAGACACTTCGATAATGTGGTCGGCACGGCCGAAGGTCCTGACAGGCGGAGTGACCTGGTTAAGTTTACGGAACTCCTGGACTACAGATGACCGATCAGACCGATTAGCCACGGAAAGACTAGGGGTTGGAACCCAAGTTTACTTGCAACTGACCCTCAAGTGAGGGGAGGAACAAAATCTTGATTCATCGCAGACATTCTCGCGGCGAGGAGAAAGTGAATGAAAGCTGAGCTATATTTTAATATGCAATTGGGTTCAACGTCTCGGTGGTAGGCTGCTGTGCTGAGCGACTGTCAGTAAGTTCACTCCTCAGAAATTTAACCATTACATCAGGAGCATTAACTAAGCCAGCCTGACCACGCCACAGGACCATAAGCTACTTAAATCATGATTGACGTGTTTCCCTTCTAAAACTGTCTTCTTACCTTCTCTACATAAACGTTGAAAGTCTCAGTTAACAACCGCTTAAATTACGCAAATACGAGCACAGGGCCATCAAACGCGCCTCATACGTGAGATCGTTTAATCGCTGGACCATTCTCGTAAACCTGCTCTGTATCAACACCACTGCCAACACATACTCTCTTGAACATAGATCGCCAGGACTGAAAACCACCAAAAGTGCATAGGAAAAAGGTTTGTTTAATTAACACATTGCAGTGCGACAGCATCATTAAATTATTATAATGAGAGGTACACGTGATAAGAAAAATGCGGGGTGACGTAACAAAGAGACTCACCAGGAAGAGCAATAATGGCGAGGACGGGGGAAGAAAACCCACTTGAATGGCGACGAGAACATATGTAACTCGAAAATCTACCGGCACCCAATAGTCTGCAGAGATATATGGTAACATCCAGAAGACACTTCTCCCATTTCCCGTTATATTCCAGGCTGCGCTTCCCCGGATTCCGATCCATGACAGAACGAGCCAATCCGTCCTCACTCTCCCTGACACTGCAGCTCCGGTTATCTGTCCCGTGGCAGGGGAAGCTGCTCTCGCTGAAACTGGGGGGGAACCGAGTGAACGGGGCTCTTATTAAACAGAGAGAAAAATAATCTCCGGGTGACGTCAGTAGCCTACCCTGAAAAGACTCTAATTATTTTCCGCAAAGCTACAGGAAGAGTTAACCCTTGGTCTACCAGGTGGCTGAGGAAGATAGTGTGTAGATAAATGCTGCTGTGGCCACATATCCTGAAATTACTAAAATAAATTTTAAAAATATCCCACTGCACTGGTTTAACACAGTTTGAGGTGGAAGTAAGTCCAAAATGAGCAAATATATGCATTTTCCTTAAAACACCCGGGTTAGCAAAGCGGTAAATTAGTCAAAATCACATTTGATCCATCTTGGCTGGTGTAAGATGAATGGAAGGAAACAGCGGTTCTGAAAGAGAGCGGCATTAGTGTGGAAAGTAGAGGTTTTATGAGACAGAAAAGGACTGTCAGCCATCTGTGCAAATGTGCTCTCATGTTCGACAGGAGTAGCAGGTGGACAAGAAAGGTAGACAAGCGGAGGAAGGGAAGAGAGTGAGAGAGAGAGAGAGAGAGAGAGAGAGAGAGAGAGAGAGAGAGAGAGAGAGAGATGGAGAGAGGAGAGAGACGAGAGAGAGAGAGAGAGAGAGGAGGAGAGAGAGAGAGAGAGAGAGAGAGAGGAGTGGGGGGGGGTGCGGAAGAGGCAGACGGAAAAGGTGGAACCTAGAAGACCCCGGTGGAGAATTTGAACAGAGAGTTTGTATGGTGGGACTAGGAAGGAGTAGAATACTAGGAGGAGGAAAAAGAAAGCGATTTAACATTTTAAAGTAGGTTTGAAATTTTGCAGCACACGTTTATTCTTCCTGATGTTTGTCTGAATGGGAACATTTGAGATGTGAGCTCCGTTGAAACCACAATGCATCCTCATGCGACAACGCATGGCAATAGGTTTGAAGGCTAATTCTCCCGTGTACGTTGCAGTGTACGTTATCTACGAACCTCCTTAGGTTTAAATCCGTTTATTTTCTCCTGGAAATTATATATAATTTCTATTAATTCTTCTTTCTTTAATTTACCTTTGCCAGGTTTGAAATACAATGCGCTACTGCTAGAAAGCGAATGTTCATTATATTTACACCTGGATGCCCATGACAGTAAACTTGAACACAAACTGAAAAGTTGAGTCTCAAGTTCATTTAAAGCACTGAAGCCCAAACAATGTTTCTGCCCAGGATTGAACTGGGGACCTTTCGCGCGTAAAGCGAATGTGATAACCACTACACCACAGAAACCGTGAAAAGCGCTCAATGCTTTGCGCTCTTGAGCAATGACCCGAGGGCACCACCTCCCCGCCCTGCTCTGAAGTACAGCAATAAGTGCACAACATTGCCCATCCTTCCTTCCCGTTTTCAGTAACACGTATTAAATAGGTTAGGACTTTATTTTATTGAGTGTAGAAAAATGAAGGGAAACTTGATAGAGGTATGTAAAATTATGATGGGTATAGATAGAGTGAATGCAAGCAGGCTTTTTACACTGAGGCCAGGGGAGAAAAAAAAATCAGCGGACACCGGTAAGGGTGAAGGGCGACCGTTTAAAGGGAACATTGGGGGGGGGGGGTGTTCTTCACACAAAGAGTGGTGGGAGTGTGGAATGAGCTGCCAGATGAAGTAATAAATACGGGCTCACTTTTACCATTTAATTAAACCTTGGACAGGTACATGGATGCGAGGTGCATGGAGGGATATGGGCCAGGTGCAGGTCAGTGGGACAAGACAGAAAAATGGTTAGGCACAGCCAAGAAGGGTCAAATGGCCTGATTCTGTGCTGTAATGTTCGATGGTTCTGTGGTTATGCGCCATTTACAGAGATATGCATTAACAATTTCCTGTCGGGTGTTAGTTAAGGCGCGACATGTGACAGTTAACTAAACTGTGTTGTATTAATAGGCAAGGAATTAATACACCTTCTGTACTCTAGTTTCCAGTAGTCTCCACAGGGTGGCGCTCGGCTCACGTGCTAAATTTAACAGTGCCTTTAAGGTTTCTCACCCAGTCTGCCTCGTCCGTTCTCTTCACCTCAGATTACAAGTTAATTGAAGGAAGTGAGTGAACCACGTGCCGATACGTTTATATACAACAGGACGCGTTACAAGCCAGGGTTACTTGTGAGATGATGCCAGCTGTACAGTAACGAATCACGGCTAATCACCCCACCGAGTCCGCACTGACACCAGACACACACGTCACACTGATATTTCATTAATGATCACGGTCCAACCTGTTCCGACGGATCGCAACAAGAGCAAAAACATCAACGGCCAATTAAACAACCTATTGTGAAGGAAAATTCTATTGGTAACAACAGCCTTCAGGAACGGACCGGCGTCGATCAGCTCTGAGGTCGCAGTGGAGTGATCACTCTCCAGCCGGAAGGACGTCAGCAGAAACGACGGAGCTGCCGTCTCTTTAACAGAGGCTTGGTGAACTCCGGATATGTGAGAATTATTTTATAAGTCGGTACAGACGAATGCAGATTCATGTTGAGTGAGGGGGAGAGCGATATCAGCATCTCCATACCATTTGTGCCTATTGAGGCTACGATTAATATCTCTTTTTTTTCGCAGGTGCCTGAAACAATTCGCCGATGCAAGTAAATATTGAGTTTAATCGACAACACAACGAACCAAGATGAGGTGTAATTAGAGGGTTTCTGAAGCATAGCTTCAGGAAAGGTAGAGATCTTTGCTTCAGCATTTGGTTAATTGCACTAAGAAGACATGAATGTGGGGTACGTGTAATGCCTTGATTCAGCAAAGAAATCATCTGCTCAGACACTTTCAACAACGGAAAGTGAGGCTACGCGTGTTGAACTAAAGAACCAAGCAGGGAGATTGTTTGTAGCCCTGCGGGCACATGCCTTTTAGTGAATGACGGAGGATCTCCTGCAACGATTGTAAACTTACACTCTCCTGCTCAGATCACACTCAAAGGTACATCGATTCGCAGTTAAATACAAATAACGTAGTTTATCTCAGAAGCACATAATCAAATGTAACATTTTAGTGGAATGCTCAGCTTGAGAGACGCTTAGTCACCCGAGCACTGCAAGCTTTAAAAATCACAAGCGCTCTAGGCTCGAATTCACAGCCTCGGCATTTCTCCGCCGGTGCCATATAAGCACCGCTCGCTAACCGATTGCGCCACTGGAGCCCAGAGCTGCAAACGCGTGTTTTTACATATGGAAAGAAAATTTAGAAGAAATTTACAGATATCATAGAGCGTAGAGCCTAAAAATATACAGCGCGTGAAAAGGCCGTTCGGCCCACAATGCATTGTCATACCAGCTAAAAATCAAATCAAAGGCACTCAAACCCTAATCCCTCCTCCCTACCATGTCCATATCCCTCGATCTTCCTTACATCCATGTGCATACCGAGTCAGCAGATCAAATACCACCTATAAAGTTTACTGATAATGCAAGCATTGTTGGTCGAATCTCAGATGGAGACGAGAGGGCGAACAGGGGTGAGATATGTCAACTAGTTGAGTGGGTGTCGCAGCAACAACCTTGCACTGAACGTCAGTAAGACGAAAAAGCTCATTGTGGACTTCAGGAAGGAGAGAGATACCAATCCTCATAGAGGGAACAGAAGTGGAGAGAATAAGCAGTTTCAGGTTCCTGGGTGTTAAGATCTCTGAGGACTTAACCTGGTCCCGACATATCGATGCAGTTATAAAGAAGGCAAGACAGCGGCTATCCAGTACTTCATTAGGAGATTAACGAATAAACTCAAACAACTTCTGGAGAGGATTCTGACAGGCTGCATCATTGTCTGGTATGGTGTGGGGGGGGCGGGGGGGGGGAGATGTTGCTACTTTACCGGATGGGGAGATGGGGGGATGGGGGGATGGGGAGATGGAGAACTATATGATCGTGCGGATGTAAGCAGAGAGCTATGGATGGTGGAGAACAAGTGAGCACTCAGTACTCAGTAGGTGAACCTTAAGTACCGACTTTCCATGAGCGAAGGTGGCAGACAACAATTGCAGTCTGATTCTTAAAGGAACAGCGGCATCTAACCATTCCCCGGCGAAATGTAGTGTCGAGACTTGGATGGCAGTGTCGCAAGGACGTGGCGGTGGAACGAACCCAGGTGCTGAAAACGGGCGCGGAGGCCGAGTCGGGAGGCGTTACCATCGTAACGACCGTGGAATGGGTGCCAAGGGAGTCTTTACCCGGAGTCTTGGTTTTAGTAGAGAATTCAGAAACGGTGCTAGACTTAGAACTGATAGTCCTAAGAACCATGGAACGAGGTTACACATACACGAGTCGACTAACAAACTGGCAGCTCCTAGTTGTGGTCACAGGGTTTTTACACTACATTTGCTGATGGAAAGCAGGTGTTTGTAGGTAGTGGAACCTGGGAATGATTGGGAACTAAACGAGATGATTAAGGCACAATTTCTGAGCCTGGTGCCAGAGGGGTCAATGACAGGCATCCTTTAATATGTTGGAATAATAACGCTGGAACTCTTCCCTGGTTGGGAACAGATTACTTGATGTTAATATTCATCTTCTCCTGAATCGTTCGTTGTACGTTGTTACTCTGTGTGTCCAGACGCCACATTATGGCTGAAAATTTTAACTTTCATTTCAGTTGATTATCCGCTCGCAGTGCTACATTTTCTCAGCCAGATCATGTGAACGTTCACTTACCTTTCGCACTTGTTGTCTCTCCAATAATATATCATCAATGCCGCTAAATCTGGGGCACCAAGTGAGAGATTGCTAGTCACCGACCCGCTAGCTATTGGATCGCGACATTCAGTCAGACTTTGTAAATCTGTCCAGTAATACTGAGAAAGTAATCATTTCTCAAACTCCACAGTGCTTCTCATTGATAATCGCCTTGTCAATTCCGCTCCATCAAATTCGCAATATCTGATACAACACAACCAGACAAAAATAGACAGCAGACGTCAGGCAGCAAGACAGACGAGTAGATAGATAGATAGATAGATAGATAGATAGATAGATAGATAGATAGATAGATAGATAGATAGACAGATAGATAGATAGATAGATAGATAGATAGATAGATAGATAGATAGATAGATAGATAGATAGATAGATAGATAGATAGATAGATAGATAGATAGATAAAAGCACACAGACAGTTATGCCGACCGGCCCTGTGGCTCAGAAGGATAGGGAAAGGAAGAGGAAGGCAGGAAGGCAGTAGTAATAGGGGACTGTATAGTCAGGAGTTCAGACAGGCGATTCTGTGGACACAGGAAAGAAACTCGGAAGGTAGTTTGCGACCCAGGTGCCAGGGTCCGGGATGTTTCTGATCGCGTCCAAGATATCCTGCGGTGGGGAGGGAGAACACCAAGAGGTCGTGGAACAAATTGGTACCAATAACATAGGTAGGAAAAGGGAAAGGGTCCTGAAAGACGACTACAGAGAGTTCGGAAGGAAGTTGAAAAGCAGGACCTCAAAGGTAGTAATTTCGGGATTACCGCCTGTTCCACGCGACAGTGAGAATAGGAGTAGAATGAGGTGGAGGATAAATGCGTGGCTGAGGGATTGGAGCAGGAGGCAGGGATTCAGATTTCTGGATCATTGGGACCTCTTTTAGGGCGGGTGTGACCTGTACAAAACGGGCGGGTTGCACGTGAATCCCAGGGAGACCAATATCCTGACGGGCAAGTTTGATAGAGCTGTTGGGTAGGCTTGAAACTAGTTTGGCAGGAGGAGGGGTGGGAATTAGAATGTGAGTGCAGGGATTATGGTAGAAGGACAAGAGCATGATGCGACGAGTTCTGAGTTGATGAGGAAGGGGACAGAACATAATTGTAGCCAGTTAAAGGGGTTGAAATGTGTCTATTTCAATGCTAGGTGTATTAGGAACAAGGAGGATGAACTTAGAGCATGGAGTAGGATGTGGATCTACGATGTTGTGGTTGTTACTGAAACTTGGTTGGAGGAAGGGCAGGACTGGATGATGCAGGTCCCGGGGTTCAGGTTTTTTAAAAGGAATAGGATGGGAGGTAGAAAAGTGGGGTTGGGTGAGTGGCATTGCAGGTCAGGGATAATATCACGGCTATAGAAAGGGAGAACACTGCAGAAGGAGTGTCCACTGAGTCGGCGTGGCTGGATGTCAGAAATAGGAAGGGATCAATCACTGTGCTGGGAGTAGTCTGTAGGCCCCCAAATAGCCCGCGAGACACCGAGGAGCAGATAAGCAGGCTTATTTTAGAATGATGCTGGAAATACATAGTAGTAGTTATGGGTGACTTCAACTTCCGTCATATTGACTGGCACCTCCTGAGTACAAGGGGGATAGATGGGGCTGAATTTGTCAGGTGTGTTCAAGAAGGATTCCTGACACAGTATGTGGACCGGCCGACGGGAGGAGAGGCTATACTGGATCTAGTTCTGGGGAATGAACCTGGTCAGGTGACAGACTTCTTGGTGGAGGAGCATTTTGGTGAGAGTGACCACAACTCCCTTAGCTTCAGCCTAGCTATGAAAAAGAAATAAAATCAGACTAAATGGTAAAGTGCTTAACTGGGGAAAGGCTAACTTTGAAGGGATGAGGCTGGAACTAGCAACAGTAAATTGGAAACAAATGTTCAAAGGGGAAAGCACAGAAGTAATGTGGGAAATTTTATGGATCACTTGAGCTGGGTTCAGGATAGGTTTGTCCCACTGAGGCAAGGAAAAAAATGATAGGAAGAGGGAGCCGTGGCTGACAAAGCATGTGAGGCAACACCTCAAGAGGAAAAAGGTAGCATATATTAGATATAAGAAGCAGGAAGTAGGAGGAGCTTATGAGAAATATTGTGTAGCCAGGAAGGAACTAAAGAAAGGACTTAGGTGAGCTCGAGGGCGGCATGAGAAGGCCTTGGCATGTAGTATTAAGGAGAACCCCAAGGCGTTCTATGCGTATGTGAAGAATAGGAGGATGACGAGAACGAAGGTGGGACCGCTAAAGTATAAAGAGGGCAACATGTGCCTGAAGGCAGAGGAGTTAGGGGAGGTCCTAGATTAATACTTTGCTTCAGTATTCACAAGTGAAAAGGATCTTGATCAGGATGAGGTCGAAGTTGAGAGGGCCTGTGCACTTGACAATGTGGAGATTAAGGAAGAAGAAGTGCTTAAGACTGATAAATCCCCAGGGCCGGATATGATACACCCCAGGTTGTTCTGGGAATTGAGAGAAGAGATCGCAGGACCATTAGCTATGACCTTTGAATCCTCTTTGGCTACAGGGGAAGTGCCGGAGGACTGGAGAATGGCAAATGTAGTTCCCTTGTTTAAAGAAGGCAATAGGGAGAAACTTGTGAACTATAGACCGATGAGTCTTACTTCGGTGGTATGCAAACTACTGGAAAGGATCCTTAAGGATAGGATCTACGAGCATTTGGCGAAGTACATTCTACTCCTGGATAGTCAACATTACTTTGTGAAGGGAAGATCCTGCCTCAGGAGCCTGATTGATTTTTTTGAAGCGGTAACAAAAGAAATTGATGAGGGTAGGGCAGTGGATGTGGTCTACATGGACTTTAGCAAAGCATTTGACAAGGTCCCTATTGAGAGACTCATCCAGAAAGTCAAGAGGCATTGGGATGTGGAACCTTAGCTGTTTGGATAAAAAATTGGCTTAAAGGCAGAAAGAAGAGGGTCGTTGTAGAAGTGTACAATGTACAGGGTATGTTAATTAAAATGGCTTCTTTGGTTTTCTAGAGTAGGAATGCTTTTATGTCTGATAAGTGTTTTCTCTCGCAGTTGTTTGGCTTTGGACTTGCTGATAGGGGGATTGTATTTATTTTTTAACCAATGGGGAATGTTATTTTGGCTTGTGGGGCTAGGAGCTTGGGGGTTTTCGCGGGTTTTCAGGGGAGTCGGGAAGAAGACGCCGAGGAAGGTGGACGTGCGCTGCACTGCTCGGTCGACGACCCGGGTGGTCCCAGGTGCGGGGACGTGGAGGTCGGAGGAGAGTGACGAGGGGTTGAATGGTTCGATGGTTGAGCTCCAACGATGTGCACTAAACTGACTGAACTTTGATAAGTTGGCGCCTTTTACTTTATTTATTTTCCTTCATATATACTGTATTGCATAGTACTCTTTTAATTTTAGTAAAATCTTTAAAGTGTATTCCTTAAAGGTATCTGGTGTGAGTTTGATACTGTGTGTGTACGCGAGGCATAAACTTGATTCTCACAGCACCTGCGTGTACGGGAGGTGGAGTTGGTGAGTGGCTGGATCTCCTTTTCCCCTAGACATATACCGGCATGTTGGGTAAGTGTTACAGAAGGGAAGTATTCTGCCTGGAGGTCGGTGACTAGTGGAGTGCCGCAGGAATCCGTCCTGGGACACCGCCTTTTGTGATTTTTATAAATGACCTGGATGCAGAAGCGGACGGATGGGTGAGTAAGTATTTGGATGACACGCAGATTGGAGGAGTTGTGGATGGAGCTGTAGGTTGTAGAAGCTTACAAGAGGATATAGACAAGCTGCAGAGTTGGGCAGGAAAATGGCAGATGGAGTTGAATCCGGACAAGTGTGAGGTAATGCGGTTTGGAAGCACAAACCAGAGGACTGAATACAGAGTTAATGGTCAGTTACTTATGAGTGTGGATGAACAAAGGGACCTTGGGGTTCAAATCCATACATCCCTCAAGGTCGCTGGACAGGTTGATAGGGTAGTTAAGAAGGCCTATAGGATGCTAGGCTTCATTAACAGGGGGATTGGGTTCAAGAGTAGAGAGGCCATGTTGCAACTCTACAAATCTCTGGCGAGTCCGCACTTAGAGTATTGTGTTCAATTCTGGTCCCTCATTATAGGAAGGACGTGGAAGCTATGGAGAGGGTGCGGAGGAGATTTACCAGGATGTTACCTGGTTTGGAGAACAAGTCATATGAAGCAAGGTTAGCCGAGCTGGGACTTTTCTCTTTGGAGCATAGAAGAATGAGTGGGGACTTGATAGATGTCTACAAGATTATGAGAGGCATAGATAGAGTGAATAGTCAGTACCTGTTTCCCAGGGCACCAATAGCAAACACCAGAAGGCATATGTACAAAATTAAGGGAGGGAAGTTTAGGGGAGAAATCAGGGGTAAGTTTTTTTACACGAAGGGTTGTGAGTGCCTGGAATGACTTGCCAGGAATGGTGATGGAGGCTAAAACATTAAGTGTATTTAAGAGCCTCTTGGAAAGGCACATGGATGAAAAAAAGGAGGGTTATGGGGTGGTGTGGGATTAGTACTTTTTTAAAGGATTACATGGGTCGGCACAACATAGAGGGCTGAAGGGCCTGTACTGTGCTGTAGTGTTCTCTGGTTCAATGGTTCTATGGGAAGAAGTATAGTTCAGGTAATTGTGTGAGTCGATGGAGTTATGATGTACGACAGTAGATAAGCTGGCTCAGAAGACAGAGAAGGAGAGATTGGAAATGGATCAGGTAAAACTAAAGGCGTGTTGGAAATTGGAGCTGGTTGATTAAATCAACGAGCAGCGTCCAGGAAGCAGCAGCAATGCTGTCGTCAGTGTCGCGCGGGAGATTTCGGACAGTGACACCGCTGTCGGCTTGGAACACGGACCGTTCCACGTAGCCAATAAAAAGGCAGGAATAGCCGGGATCCATGCGAGTGCCTATGGCTACAAGGGTCTTCAAAGTGGGGGAGGGGTGGGTGGGCGGGGGATGTGAATATTTTTACAGGCACTGTACCTGTTATCCGTTCAGCGACAATTGCCAGTTCAACACATTTATTCGAATCTAATCTGAGTTGGGTCTGGATGACCACTGTCCTTACTGCCACTGATATCTGCGATTCATGTTTAGTAGTATGGTTTAGCTGACGGACGTGTTCGTATTCAGGTATTATCGTTATGTTTGAGATTGACAGGATAAGCAGTTTGATTGATGTGTGAAAATGTCACCACTAGTAGAACTATTTATGTGTCGGGAAAAGACCCGGTCGCATCAGATCCATCCAAGTATAAACACGATACCATGTGATACTTAAAAATAAAACAGCGAGCTTTTTCTGTGAACATTTTGGGCTATTCCCGATATTATTGAGATCAGAATAACAACAAATAATGTTCCTATCTCCCTCTGTCCGTGTGGGCATTCAATGGGGCCCTTGTTCAAAAATATCTCTCCTCCAACCTCGATAATATCTAGCCCATAACAACTTTCAGGACAATTCTGTCCGCGGCAACAGGGATTGTAAATGACATCATTGATGACAATGGGTTTTTGACGATTGTAGCTGGATGGAATATCAGCATTTTATTTCTTGCAAGTCAGCGGACACTGGAAATGCATTTTTTCGCCAGTGTGATCTCCGTTGTCCAGGAATAACCAGTACCTGCTGGAAATAATGTCTGCAGTACGGTTACAGGAATAAGGGAGACTTGTGCGGACCGCTGGTAGTCAATGGAGTCGCGCAGAGGACGATCAGCAGAAACCGGAGATGGGGGAGGGAAAGTCGTGCCTGGTGGTAGAGTGGCTATGGAGATGGTGGAAGTTACGGTAAAATATTTTGCATGCGGAGGCTCGTGGCGTGTTACCTGAGGACAAGGAGACCCAATCCTTTTTTTATTATTCTGGGTGGGATGGAGTGATGGTACCTGGGGGAAATGCGTCAGAGAATGGTGATAGCAGCATCGATCGTGGCGGAAGGGAATCTCCATTGACTGTAAAATGTCTGGAGATGAAATTCTCATCAATGGAAATGATAGAATGGAATAGCACTTCGGCGAGTGTCCGTTTGGCAGAAAGTATCGTCAAGATAACTGTTGGAGTCAGTAGCATGACTTTGGAAAAGATGTCGGTAGATAATCTCTCCCTGGAGTTGGGAACAGAGAGATCGAGAGACAAGATTGGTGTCGGAACGGGTACAACCTGATCTGAGGGCGGTGTGTGGCAAGTTGTAGGCCGTGTAGATGAGACTGACGAGCTCAGCGTGGCTGCAGGAAGAGGCACCAATTCAGTTGTCAATGGACTCGCAGCAGCAATTCAGCCGCCACTGTCGGGAATGAACAGGTTGTTTCGGGAACACGGATGTCCTCGCAGGAATATGGCCTTGCAGCTGGACCAACGAATCGGGAGGACGGAGGAATGTACGGTGGAACCATGGGGCGAAATGCACGACAATCAGTAGAGCAGAGAATGGACATGAGCCAGCGAATTCGGGACCAGCATTGCAGCTGCATAAGGGGCTTGTCTATGCAATTTCCGCTTGTGAGGTGTGACAGGAATAAGGATATCGCCGGGCCAAGAGGGACAGAAAGTGCCCGCAATATATAGTGGTATCTGGAGGGCGACGCCGCTAAGTCACGATTTTTTCGGAACAATGAGGGCAAGCGGAGATTTTACCACATTCTTTAGCTGCTCCCTGAACTTGGCCTGTGTAACGGCGTAAAGGGCCGTGTTTGTACAACAGCTCAGAAGCTGCAGAATGATGCCCAGCTCTAGAAGGGAATCTGGCGGAAGCAAACGCATGGGAAGATAATTCAGCCGATCCCATGCGGAGAACACACTGAAAGGTGCCCACAGCAGGATGAAATTACCCGAGACCATCAGCAATAAAACAAGGGATTTCCTGCGTTTCTCCATCTCCGGGTCTCTGGCACTCTGTCCGTTACCGGGAACTCTGAGTCTCCTGCGGGCTCTGCTGGTGACTAAGACGTGCCTGACAGTGATTCCATTCGTAACCAGAACCAGCACAAATGGGAGCACAGGGGTGAGGAAGGAATAAAATAGGTCAATTTGATTCGTGAAATGTAAAAACTGATATCTCTGTTGACAAATGAATGGAGCAATTATCCATGTGTATTTCTCTGACAGTCGAAAATACCAGTAAATATTCTTTAAATTGCTGATCACAGTGACTGTCCCCAAAACCACGGACGCAGTTTTCCGCGTGCAATATTTCGTTTTCAACTTTTGGCAACAAATGGCGACAAACCGATCAAAGGTGAACGAGACGGTGAACCAGACAGAACAGTCGGTTGCGGTGTAAATCAGAGCAGCGTGGATATTACACCCCTTGGGCATTGAGCGGTTGAAAACGAAGGGATGAATGTACGTAAGTGGAATCTTGCCCAATATCAGGTCCAGGATAAGAACCAGAAGATCCGCCGCTGCCATGGCAACCAGATAGCACGTGACAACTCTGGAGAGGCCGCACTTTCCCCGAGACAGGATGAATATGGTCACCATGTTCACTGCGAAGCAGAATAAACAGTCAGGGCAAATACAACAGGAAGAGCTCTCTTAAAACGAGTGTAATGTGTGTCAATGATTGAAATGAGTGTACCTGACGGAATAATGTAATCGTAGCGATTACCAGTTGAATAAAATTGAACCATTTTGCAAAGTAGTGTAATCTTAGCGCAATCTGTTCGATCGAAAATCAGCAACGAAACGGAAAGCGAAGAACACAGGTAACGACGGCCGATGGTTGTGAAATTCCGTACATGCTGAGGGAAAAAGATCCGAATGATGCTCCGCGGAATCTCCGTGAAATAATTATCCTTGACACCCACCATCTCTGGCTGAGGCGCAAATTCCCGTCCCTGATCCTTAGCCAGGGCGGCTGAATTTGCAGATGTAGTCCAAAACCTTATTTTTGTACATCACTTCCTGTTTGCCAACATTGAGGGAGTATTACCTTGAAATCGTACCACGAGTCTCGCCAGCTCCTCCTTGTACTTCTGCCTTTACAATCCTATGCCAGTCATTAATGTCTCGAAAATGCCTTATTTTTTCAGCAACAGTGAAACTGATTTGTCACCAGAACAATACGTCATGGTCAGCATTTCAAGAATTTACTGTGGTCTATCATGTTCTCAGAAAAAAAATCATGTTTTCAGAAATATGTTCCTTAGGCTTTACACACGGTCAAATGCAGCTGGCGTGAAAATATATATTAAAGATCATTGCATTTTACAATTTTTGGGTCCCAGTCGGAAAATGCATTTGATGAACACAGTGGGCAGGAGGGTGGCCAGAGCCAGAAGATGCAACCAGCGATTATATTCCGGAGACAATGCTTCCTTTGCTTCAGCGGCACCTCGGTCAGCACATGGAAGTTGGAAAGGAACTAACGAATTTGTTAACTTTCTAATCCGACCGATGTTGTTGGAGATGATCAGAGAGAAACGGAGGAGGGGTCGTCACACTAACGTCATTCTTTCTGCTGGAAGGCAGATAATTAGATGATTTATCCAACACAATTCTGCGGCAGCCTCACGCTGCCAACTGAAACGATAGCAAAAGAAATGTGGATACAGAGCTGGCGAACGCAAAACGCGCGGAAGCGGAGCCATTAAGATAAATGTTCACAGTTTAGAGAACGTAATGCCGCTGCTGAACGACACCCAATGTGGAAACGTGAAGAACGAACGACGTTTTCTAAGGAACTCCCGCAAGCCTATAGGGCGAGATAGGAGCCAAAATGCGAAAGACACCTCGATAATGTGGTCGGCACGGCCGAAGGTCTTGACAGCGGAGGGACCTGGTTAAGTTCACGGGAATCTTGGACTACAGATGACCGATCAGACCGATTAGCCACGGAAAGACTAGGGGTTGGTACCCAGTTTATTTGCAACTGACCCTCAAGTGAGGGGAAACAAAATCTTGATTCATCGCAGACATTCTCGCGGCGAGGATAAAGTGAATGGAAAGCGGAGATCCATTTTTATATGCAATGGTTCAACGTCTCGGTGGTAGGCTGCTGTGCTGAGCGACTGTCAGTAAGTTTACTCGTCAGAAATTTAACCATTACATCAGGAGCATTAACTGAGCCAGCCTGACCACGCCACAGGACCATAAGCTACTTAAATCATGATTGACGTGTTTCCCTTCCAAAACTGTCTTCTTACCTTCTCTACATAAACGTTGATGTCTCAGTTAACAACAGCTTAAATTACGCAAATACGGGCACAGGGCCATCAAACGCGCCTCATACGTGAGATCGTTTAATCGCTGGACCATTCTCGTAAACCTGCTCTAATCAACACCACTGCCAACACATACTCTCTTGAACAGAGATCGTCGGGACAGAAAACCACCAAAGTGCATAGGAAAAAGGTTTGTTTAATTAACAGATTGCAGTGCGACAGCATCATTAATTATTAGAATGAGAGGTACACGTGATAAGAAAAGTGCGGTGACGTATTAAAGAGAGACTCACCAGGAAGAGCAATAATGGCGAGGACGGGGAAGAAAACCACTTGAATGGCGACGAGAACATATGTAACTCGAAAATCTACCGGCACCCAATAGTCTGTAGAAATGTATGGAAACATCCAGAAGACACTTCTCCCATTTCCCGTTATATTCCAGGCTGCGCTTCCCGGATTCCGATCCATGACAGAACGAGCCAATCCGTCCTCACTCTCCCTGACACTGCAGCTCCGCTTATCTGTCCGTGGCAGGGGAAGCTGCTCTCGCTGAAACTGAGGGAACCGAGTGATCGGGGCTCTTATTAAACAGAGAGAAAAATAATCTCCGGTGACGTCAGTAGCCTACCCTGAAAAGACTCTAATTATTTTCCGTAAAGCTACAGGAAGAGTTAACCCTTGATCTACCAGGTGGCTGAGGAAGAAGTGTGTAGATAAATGCTGCTGTGGCCACATATCCTGAAATTACTAAAATAAATTTTAAAAATATCCCACTGCACTGGTTTAGCACAGTTTGAAGTGGAAATAATTCCAAAATGAGCAGATATATGCATTTTCCTTAAAACACCTGGGTTAGCAAAGCGGTAAATTAGTCAAAAATCACATTTGATCCATCTTGGTTGGTGTAAGATGAATGGAAGAAAACAGCGGTTCTGAAAGAGAGCGGCATTAGTGTGGAAAGTAGAGGTTTTCTGAGACAGATAAGGACCGTCAGCCATCTGTGCAAATGTGCTCTCATGTTCGACAGGAGTAGCAGGTGGACAAGAAAGGTAGACAAGCGGAGGAAGGGAAGAGTGAGAGAGAGAGAGAGAGAGAGAGAGAGAGAGAGAGAGAGAGAGAGAGAGAGAGAGAGAGAGAGAGGGGGGGGGGAGCGAGGGGGAGAGAGAGAGAGAGAGAGAGAGAGAGAGAGAGAGAGAGAGAGAGAGAGAGAGAGAGAGAGAGAGAGAGAGAGAGAGACACAGAGAGAGAGAGAGAGAGTGGGGGGGTGCGGAAGAGGCAGACGGAAAAGGTGGAACCTAGAAGACCCCGGTGGAGAATTTGAACAGAGAGTTTGTATGGTGGGACTAGGAAGGAGTAGAATACAGGAGGAGGAAAAAGAAAGCGATTTAACATTTTAAAGTAGGTTTGAAATTTTGCAGCACACGTTTATTCTTCCTGATGTTTGTCTGAATGGGAACATTTGAGATGTGAGCTCCGTTGAAACCACAATGCATCCTCATGCGACAATGCATGGCAATAGGTTTGAAGGCTAATTCTCCCGTGTACGTTGCAGTGTACGTTATCTACGAACCTCCTTAGGTTTAAATCCGTTTATTTTCTCCTGGAAATTATATATAATTTCTATTAATTCTTCTTTCTTTAATTTACCTTTGCCAGGTTTGAAGTACAATGGGCTTTGCTAGAAAAGCGAATGTTCATTATATTTACACCTGGATGCCCACGACAGTAAACTTGAACACAAACTGAAAAGTTGAGTCTCAAGTTCATTTAAAGCACTGAAGCCCAAACAATGTTTCTGCCCAGGATTGAACTGGGGACCTTTCGCGTGTAAAGCGAATGTGATAACCACTACACCACAGAAACCGTGAAAAGCGCTCAATGCTTTGCGCTCTTGAGCAATGACCCGAGGGCACCACCTCCCCGCCCTGCTCTGAAGTACAGCAATAAGTACACAACATTAACATTGCCCATCCTTCCTTCCCTTTTTCAGTAACACGTATTAAATAGGTTAGGACTTTATTTTATTGAGTGTAGAAAAATGAAGGGAAACTTGATAGAGGTATGTAAAATTATGATGGGTATAGATAGAGTGAATGCAAGCAGGCTTTTTACACTGAGGCCAGGGGAGAAAACAAAATCAGCGGACACCGGTAAGGGTGAAGGGCGACAGTTTAAAGGGAACATTGGGGGGGGGTGGGGGGTGTTCTTCACACAAAGACTGGTGGGAGTGTGGAATGAGCTGCCAGATGAAGTAATAAATACGGGCTCACTTTTACCATTTAATTAAACCTTGGACAGGTACATGGATGCGAGGTGCATGGAGGGATATGGGCCAGGTGCAGGTCAGTGGGACAAGACAGAAAAATGGTTAGGCACAGCCAAGAAGGGTCAAATGGCCTGATTCTGTGCTGTAATGTTCGATGGTTCTGTGGTTATGCGCCATTTACAGAGATATGCATTAACAATTTCCTGTCGGGTGTTAGTTAAGGCGCGACATGTGACAGTTAACTAAACTGTGTTGTATTAATAGGCAAGGAATTAATACACCTTCTGTACTCTAGTTTCCAGTAGTCTCCACAGGGTGGCGCTCGGCTCACGTGCTAAATTTAACAGTGCCTTTAAGGTTTCTCACCCAGTCTGCCTCGTCCGTTCTCTTCACCTCAGATTACAAGTTAATTGAAGGAAGTGAGTGAACCACGTGCCGATACGTTTATATACAACAGGACGCGTTACAAGCCAGGGTTACTTCTGAGATGATGCCAGCTGTACAGTAACGAATCACGGCTAATCACCCCACCGAGTCCGCACTGACACCAGACACACCGTCACACTGATATTTCATTAATGATCACGGTCCAACCTGTTCCGACGGATCGCAACAAGAGCAAAACATCAACGGCCAATTAAACAACCTATTGTGAAGGAAAATTCTATTGGTAACAACAGCCTTCAGGAACGGAGCGGCGTCGATCAGCTCTGAGGTCGCAGTGGAGTGATCACTCTCCAGCCGGAAGGACGTCAGCAGAAACGACGGAGCTGTCGTCTCTTTAACAGAGGCTTGGTGAACTCCGGATATGTGAGAATTATTTTATAAGTCGGTACAGACGAATGCAGATTCATGTTGAGTGAGGGGGAGAGAGATATCAGCATCTCCATACCATTTGTGCCTATTGAGGCTACGATTAATATCTCTTTTTTTTCGCAGGTGCCTGAAACAATTCGCCGATGCAAGTAAATATTGAGTTTAATCGACAACACAACGAACCAAGATGAGGTGTAATTAGAGGGTTTCTGAAGCATAGCTTCAGGAAAGGTAGAGATCTTTGCTTCAGCATTTGGTTAATTGAACTAAGAAGACAGGAATGTGGGGGACAATTCTGCCTTAATTCAGCAAAGAAACCATCTGTTCAGACACTTTCAACAACGGAAAGTGAGGCTTCGCGTGTTGAACTAAAGAACCAAACAGGGAGATTGTTTGTAGCCCTGCGGGCACATGCCTTTTAGTGAATGAGGGAGGAACTCTTGCAACGTTTGTAAACTTACACTCTCCTGCTCAGATCACACTCAAAGGTACATCGATTCGCAGTTAAATACAAATAACGTAGTTTATCTCAGAAGCACATAATCAAATGTAACATTTTAGTGGAATGCTCAGCTTGAGAGACGCTTAGTCACCCGAGCACTGCAAGCTTTAAAAATCACAAGCGCTCTAGGCTCGAATTCACAGCCACGGCATTTCTCCGCCGGTGCCATATAAGCACCGCTCGCTAACCGATTGCGCCACTGGAGCCCAGAGCTGCAAACGCGTGTTTTTACATATGGAAAGAAAATTTAGAAGAAATTTACAGATATCATAGAGCGTAGAGCCTAAAAATATACAGCGCGTGAAAAGGCCGTTCGGCCCACAATGCATTGTCATACCAGCTAAAAATCAAATCAAAGGCACTCAAACCCTAATCCCTCCTCCCTACCATGTCCATATCCCTCGATCTTCCTTACATCCATGTGCATACCGAGTCAGCAGATCAAATACCACCTATAAAGTTTACTGATAATGCAAGCATTGTTGGTCGAATCTCAGATGGAGACGACAGGGCGAACAGGGGCGAGATATGTCAACTGGTTGAGTGGTGTCGCAGCAACAACCTTGCACTGAACGTCAGTAAGACAAAAAAGCTCATTGTGGACTTCAGGAAGGAGAGAGATACCAATCCTCATAGAGGGACCAGAAGTGGAGAGAATAAGCAGTTTCAGGTTCCTGGGTGTTAAGATCTCTGAGGACTTAACCTGGTCCCGACATATCGATGCAGTTATAAAGAAGGCAAGACAGCGGCTATCCAGTACTTCATTAGGAGATTAACGAATAAACTCAAACAACTTCTGGAGAGGATTCTGACAGGCTGCATCATTGTCTGGTATGGTGTGGGGGGGGGCGGGGGGGGGGGAGATGTTGCTACTCTACCGGATGGGGAGATGGGGGGATGGGGGGATGGGGAGATGGAGAACTATATGATCATGCGGATGTAAGCAGAGAGCTATGGATGGTGGAGAACAAGTGAGCACTCAGTACTCAGTAGGTGAACCTTAAGTACCGACTTTCCATGAGCGAAGGTGGCAGACAACAATTGCAGTCTGATTCTTAAAGGAACAGCGGCATCTAACCATTCCCCGGCGAAATGTAGTGTCGAGACTTGGATGGCAGTGTCGCAAGGACGTGGCGGTGGAACGAACCCAGGTGCTGAACACGGGCGCGGAGGCCGAGTCGGGAGGCGTTACCGTCGTAACGACCGTGGAATGGGTGCCAAGGGAGTCTTTACCCGGAGTCTTGGTTTTAGTAGAGAATTCAGAAACGATGCTAGACTTAGAACTGATAGTCCTAAGAACCATGGAACGAGGTTACACATACACGAGTCGACTAACAAACTGGCAGCTCCTAGTTGTGGTCACAGGGTTTTTACACTACATTTGCTGATGGAAAGCAGGTGTTTGTAGGTAGTGGAACCTGGGAATGATTGGGAACTAAACGAGATGATTAAGGCACAATTTCTGAGCCTGGTGCCAGAGGGGTCAATGACAGGCATCCTTTAATATGTTGGAATAATAACGCTGGAACTCTTCCCTGGTTGGGAACAGATTACTTGATGTTAATCTTCATCTTCTCCTGAATCGTTCGTTGTACGTTGTTACTCTGTGTGTCCAGACGCCACATTATGGCTGAAAATTTTAACTTTCATTTTAGTTGATTATCCGCTCGCAGTGCTACATTTTCTCAGCCAGATCATGTGAACGTTCACTTACCTTTCGCACTTGAGGTCCATCCAATAATATATCATCAATGCCGCTAAATCTGGGGCACCAAGTGAGAGACAGCTAGTTACCGACCCGCTAGCTATTGGATCGCGACATTCAGTCAGCCTTTGTAAATCTGTCCAGTAATACTGAGAAAGTAATCATTTCTCAAACTCCACAGTGCTTCTCATTGATAATCGCCTTGTCAATTCCGCTCCATCAAATTCGCAATATCTGATACAGCACAACCAGACAAAAACAGACAGCAGACGTCAGGCAGCAAGACAGACGAGTAGATAGATAGATAGATAGATAGATAGATAGATAGATAGATAGATAGATAGATAGATAGATAGATAGATAGATAGATAGATAGATAGATAGATAGATAGATAGATAGATAGATAGATAGATAGATAGATAGATAGTTAGATAGATAGATAAAAGCACACAGACAGTTATGCCGACCGGCCCTGTGGCTCAGAAGGATAGGGAAAGGAAGAGGAAGGCAGGAAGGCAGTAGTAATAGGGGACTGTATAGTCAGGAGTTCAGACAGGCGATTCTGTGGACACAGGAAAGAAACTCGGAAGGTAGTTTGCGACCCAGGTGCCAGGGTCCGGGATGTTTCTGATCGCGTCCAAGATATCCTGCGGTGGGAGGGAGAACACCAAGAGGTCGTGGAACAAATTGGTACCAATAACATAGGTAGGAAAAGGGAAAGAGTCCTGAAAGACGACTACAGAGAGTTCGGAAGGAAGTTGAAAAGCAGGACCTCAAAGGTAGTAATTTCGGGATTACCGCCTGTTCCACGCGACAGTGAGAATAGGAGTTGAATGAGGTGGAGGATAAATGCGTGGCTGAGGGATTGGAGCAGGAGGCAGGGATTCAGATTTCTGGATCATTGGGACCTCTTTTAGGGCGGGTGTGACCTGTACAAAACGGGCGGGTTGCACGTGAATCCCAGGGAGACCAATATCCTGACGGGCAAGTTTGATAGAGCTGTTGGGTAGGCTTGAAACTAGTTTGGCAGGAGGAGGGGTGGGAATTAGAATGTGAGTGCAGGGATTATGGTAGAAGGACAAGAGCATGATGCGACGAGTTCTGAGTTGATGAGGAAGGGGACAGAACATAATTGTAGCCGGTTAAAGGGGTTGAAATGTGTCTATTTCAATGCTAGGAGTATTAGGAACAAGGAGGATGAACTTAGAGCATGGATTAGGATGTGGATCTACGATGTTGTGGTTGTTACCGAAATTTGGTTGAAGGAAGGGCAGGATTGGATGATGCAGGTCCCGGGGTTCAGGTTTTTTAAAAGGAATAGGATGGGGGGTAGAAAAGTGGGGTTGGGTGAGTGGCATTGCAGGTCAGGGATAATATCACGACTATAGAAAGGGAGAATGCTGCAGAGGGAGTGTCCACTGGGTCGGCGTGGGTGGATGTCAGAAATAGGAAGGGATCAATCACTGTGCTGGGAGTAGTCTGTAGGCCCCCAAATAGCCCTCGAGACACCGAGGAGCAGATAAGCAGGCAGATTTTAGAATGATGCTGGAAATACAGGGTAGTAGTTATGGGTGACTTCAACTTCCCTCATATTGACTGGTACCTCCTGAGTGCAAGGGGGATAGATGGGGCTGAATTTGTCAGGTGTGTTAAAGAAGGATTCGTGACACAATATGTGGACCGGCCGACGGGAGGAGAGTCTATAATGGATCTAGTTCTGGGGAATGAACCTGGTCAGGTGACAGACCTCTTTGTGGGGGAGCATTTTGGTGAGAGTGACCACAACTCCCTTAGCTTCAGCATAGCTATGGAAAGGGATAAATTCAGACGAAATGGTAAAGTGCTTAACTGGGGAAGGGCTACCTTTGAAGGGATGAGGCAGAAACTAGCAACAGTAAATTGGAAAGAGATGTTCAAAGGGGAAGGCACACAAGTAATGTGGGAGAAGTTTATGGACCACTTGAGCTGGGTTCAGGATAGATTCGCCCCACTGAGGCAAGGAAGAAATGGTAGGAAAAGGGAGCTGGCGCTGGCAAAACATGTGAGGCAACTCGTCAAGAGGAAAAAGGAAACATATATTACATAGAAGAAGCAGGAAATAGGAGGGGCTTATGAGAAATATAGGGTAGCTAGGAAGGAGTTAAAGAAAAGACAGGAGAGCTCGAAAGGGGCATGAGAAGGCCTTGGCATGTAGGATTAAGGAGAACCCCAAGGCGTTCTATGCGTATGTGAAGAATAGGAAGATGACGAGAACGAAGGTTGGACCGCTAAAGGATAAAGAGGGCAACATGTGCCTGGAATCGGAGGATGTTGGGGAGTCCAATTTAATACTTTGCTTCACTATTCAGAAGAGAAAAGGATCTTGGTCAGGATGAGGTCAAAGTAGAGCGGGCATGTGTGCTGGACAATGTGGAGGTTAAGGAAGAAAAAGTGCTGGATCTTCCTAAAAATATTAAGATTGATAAATCCCCAGGGCAGGATATGATACACCCCAGGTTGTTGTGGGAATTGAGAGAAGAGATTGCAGGAGCATTAGCTATGACCTTTGAATCCTCTTTGGCTGCAGGGGAAGTGCCGGAGGACCGGAGAATGGCAAATGTATTTCCCTTGTTTAAAAAAGGTAATAGGGAGAAACATGGGAACTATAGTCCGGTGAGTATTACGTCGGTGGTATGCAAACTACTGGAAAGGATACTTAAGAATAGGATCGACGAGCATTTGGAGAAGTACATTCTACTCATGGATAGTCAACATAGCTTTGTGAAGCGAAGATCGTGCCTCACGAGCATGACTGAGTTTTTTGAAGAGGTAACAAAATAAATTGATGAGGGTAGGGCAGTGGATGTGGTCTCCATGGACTTTAGCAAAGCATTTGGCAAGGTCCCTCATGAGAGACTCATCCAGAAAGTCATGTGGCATTGGGATATGTGGAACCTTGGCTGTTTGGATAAAAAAATTGGCTTAAAGGCAGAAAGCAGAGGGTAGTTGTGAAAGGAAAGTATTCTGCCTGGAGGTCGGTGACTAGTGGAGTGCCGCCGGGATCTGTCCTGGGACCCCGCTATTTGTGATTTTTATAAATGACCAGGACGCAGAGGTGGAAGGATGTGTGAGTAAGTTTTCCGATGACACGAAGATTGGAGGAGTTGTCGATGGAGCTGTAGGTTGTCGAAGGTTACAAGAGGATATAGACCGGCTGCAGAGTTGAACAGAAAAATGGCAGATGGAGTTCAATCCGGACAAATGTGAGGTGATGCATACTGAAAGGACAAACCAGAAGACTGAATACAGGAATAATGGTCAGTTACTTAAGAGTGTGGATGAACAAAGGGACCTTGGGGTTCAAATCCATACATCCCTCAAGGTCGCTGCACAGGTTGATAGGGTAGTTAAGAAGACCTATGGGATGCTAGGCTTCATTATCAGGGGGATTGAGTTCAAGAGTAGAGAGGTCATGTTGCAACTCTACAAATCTCTGGTGAGACTGCACTTAGAGTATTGTGTTCAATTCTGGTCAACTCGTTATAGGAAGGATGTGGAAGCTATGGAGAGGGTTGAGAGGAGACTTATGGAATTACGGTCAATTATGGAAAACCCTGAACATCCTCTACATAGCACCATCCAGAGACAGAGAAGCAGTTTCAGCGACAGGTTACTATCGATGCAATGCTCCTCAGACAGGATGGAGAGGTCAATACTCCCCAATGCCATTAGGCTTTACAATCCAACTGCCAGGACTTAAGAACTTTTTTTTTTTAAAGCTGTTATTAATGCTTTTTGAGTTAGTGCTTTAGATGCATATCATATTATTACTGAGTTAAGTATTGTATGTAATTAGTTTTTGCTACAACAAGTGTATGGGACATTGGAAAAAATGTTGAATTTCCCCATGGGGATGAATAAAGTATCTATCTATCTAACTATCTATCTATCTATCTACCAGGATGTTGCCTGGTTTGGAGAGCAAGTCACATGAAGCAAGGTTAGCAGAGCTGGGACTTTTCTCTTTGGAGCGTAGAAGAATGAGATGGGACTTGATAGAGGTCTACAAGATTATGAGAGGCATAGATAGGGTGAATAGTCAGTACCTGTTTCCCAGGGCACCAACAGCAAACACCAGAGGGCATATGTACAAAATTAAGGGAGGAAAGTTTACGGGAGAAATCAGGGGTAAGTGCATTACACGGAGGGTTGTGAGTGCCTGGAATGACTTGTCAGGGATGGTGGTGGAGGCTAAAACATTAGGGGTATTTAAGAGCCTCTTGGACAGGCACATGGATGAAAGAAAAATGGAGGGTTACTGGGTAGTGTAGGTTTAGTACATTTTTTAAGGGTTATATGGGTCGGCACAACATGGAGGGCTGAAGGGCCTGTACTGTGCTGTAGTGTTCTATGGTTCAATGGTTCTATGGGAAGAAGTATAGTTCAGGTAATTGTGTGAGTCGATGGACTTATGATGTACGACAGTAGATAAGCTGGCTCAGAAGACAGAGAAAGAGAGATTGGAAATGGATCAGGTAAAACAAAAGGCGTGTTGGAAATTGGAGCTGGTTGATGAAATCAACGAGCAGCGTCCAGGAAGCAGCAGCAATGCTGTCGTCAGTGTCCCGCGGGAGATTTCGGGCAGTGACACCGGTGTCGGCTTGGAACACGGACCGTTCCACGTAGCCAATAAAAAGGCAGGAATAGCCGGGATCCCTGCGAGTGCCTATGGCTACAAGGGTCTTCAAAGTGGGGGAGGGGTGAGTGGGCGGGGGATGTGAATATTTTTACAGGCACTGTACCTGTTATCCGTTCAGCGACAATTGCCAGTTCAACACATTTATTCGAATCTAATCTGAGTTGGGTCTGGATGACCACTGTCATTACTGCCACTGGTATCTGCGATTCATGTTTAGTAGTATGGTTTAGCTGACGGACGTGTTCATATTCAGGTATTATCGTTATGTTTGAGATTGACAGGATAAGCAGTTTAATTCATGTGTGAAAATATCACCACTAGTAGAACTATTTATGTGGCGGGAAAAGACCCGATCACAGCAGATCTCTCCAAGTATAAACACGATACCATGTGATACTTAAAAGATAAAACAGCGAGCTTTTTCTGTGAACAGTTTGGGCTATTCCCGATATTATTGCGATCAGAATAACAATTAACGTTCCTATCTTCCTCTGTCCGTGTGGACACTCGATGGGGCCCTTGTTCAAAAATATCTCTCCTCCAAACTCGATAATATCTAGCTGATAACAACTTTCAGGACAATTCTGTCCGCGGCAGCAGGGATTGTAAATTACTTCATTGATGACAATGGTTTTTGACGATTGTAGCTGGATGGACTATCAGCATTTTATTTCTTGCAATACAGCGGACACTGGAAATGCATTTTTTCGCCAGTGTGATCTCCGTTGTCCAGGAATAACCAGTACCTGCTGGAAATAATGTCTGCAGTACGGTTACAGGAATAAGGCAGACTTGTGCGGACCGCTGGTAGTCAATGGAGTCGCGCAGAGGACGATCAGCAGAAACCGGAGATGGGGGAGGGAAAGTCGTGCCTGGTGGTAGAGTGGCTATGGAGGTGGTGGAAGTTACGGTAAAATATTTTGCATGCGGAGGCTCGTGGCGTGTTACCTGAGGACAAGGAGACCCAATCCTTTTTTTATTATTCTGGGTGGGATGGAGTGATGGTACCTGGGGGAAATGCGTCAGAGAATGGTGATAGCAGCATCGATCGTGGCGGAAGGGAATCTCCATTGACTGTAAAATGTCTGGAGATGAAATTCTCATCAATGGAAATGATAGAATGGAATAGCACTTTGGCGAGTGTCCGTTTGGCAGAAAGTACCGTCAGGATATGTCGGTAGATAATCTCTCCCTGGAGTTGGGACCAGAGAGATCGACAGACAAGAGTGGTGTCAGAACGGGTACAACCTGATCTGAGGGCGGTGTGGCAAGTTGTAGGCCGTGTAGATGAGACTGACGAGCTCAGCGTGGCTGCAGGAAGAGGCACCAATTCAGTTGTCAATGGACTCGCAGCAGCAATTCAGCCGCCACTGTCGGGAATGAACGGATTGTTTCGGGAACACGGATGCTCTCACAGGAATATGGCCTTGCAGCTGGACCAACGAATCGGGAGGACGGAGGAATGTACGGTGGAACCGTGGGGCGAAATGCACTACAATCAGTAGAGCAGAGAAGGGAAATGAGCCAGCGAATTCGGGACCAGCATTGCGGCTGCATAAGGGGCTTGTCTATGCAATTTCCGCTTGTGAGGTGTGACAGGAATAAGGATATCGCCGGGCCAAGATGAACAGAAAGTGCCCGCAATATATAGTGGTATCCGGACGGGCGACGCCGCTAAGTCACGATTTTTTTCTGAACAATGAGGGCAAGCGGAGATTTTACCACATTCTTTAGCTGCTCCCTGAACTTGGCCTGTGTAACGGCGTAAAGGGCCGTGTTCGTACAACAGCCCAGAAGCTGCAGAATGATGCCCAGCTCTCGAAGGGAATCTGGCGGAGGCAAACGCATGGGGAGATAATTCAGCCGATCCCATGCGGAGAACACACTGAAAGGTGTCCACAGCAGGATGAAATTACCCGAGACCATCAGCAATAAAACAAGGGATTTCCTGCGTTTCTCCATCTCCGGGTCTCTGGCGCTCTGTCCGTTACCGGGAACTCTGAGTCTCCTGCGAGCTCTGCTGGTGACTAAGACGTGCCTGACAGTGAGGCCGTTCGTCAGCAGAATCAGCACAAATGGGAGTACAGGGGTGAGGAAGGAATAAAAAAGGTCAATTTGATTCGTGAAATTTAAAAACTGATATCTCTGTTGACAAATGAATGGAGCAATTATCCATGTGTATTCCTCTGACAGTCGAAAATACCAGTAAATATTCTTTAAATTGCTGATCACAGTCACAGTCCCCAAAACCACGGCCGCGGTTTTCCGCGTGCAATACTTTGTTTTCATCTTTTGGCAACAAATGGCGACAAACCGATCCATGGTGAATGTGACGGTGAACCAGACGGAACAGTCGGTTGCGGTGTAAATCAGAGCAGCGTGGATATTACACCCCTTGGGCATTGAGCGGTCGAAAACGAGGCGATGAAGGTACGTAAGTGGAATCTTGCTCAATATCAGGTCCAGGATAAGAACCAGAAGATCCGCCGCTGCCATGGCAACCAGATAGCACGAGACAACTCTGGAGAGGCCGCACTCTCCACGAGACAGGATGAATATGGTCACCATGTTCACTGCCAAACAGAATAAACAGTCAGGGTAAATAAAACAGGAAGAGTTCTCTTAAAACGAGTATAATGTGTGTCAATGATTGAAATGAGTGTACCTGACGGAATAATATAATCGTAGCGATTACCAGTTGAATAAATTAAACAGTTTTGCAAAGTAGTGTAATCTGAGTGCAATCTGTTCGATCGAATATCAGCAACGAAACGGAAAGCGAAGAACACAGATAACGATGGCCGGTGGTTGTGAAATTCCTTACATGCTGAGGGAAAAAGATCCGAATGATGCTCCGCGGAATCTCCGTGAAATAATTATCCTTGACACCCACCATCTCTGGATGAGGCGCAGATTCGCGTCCCTGATCCTTAGCCAGGGCGGCTGAATTTGCAGATGTAGTCCAAAACCTTATTTTTGTACATCACTTCCTGTTTGCCAACATTGAGGGAGTATTACCTTGAAATCGTACCACGAGTCTCACCAGCTCCTCCTTGTACTTCTGACTTTACAATTTTATGCCAGTCATTAATGTCTCGAAAATGCCTTATTTTTTCAGCAACAGTGAAACTGATTTGTCACCAGAACAATACGTCATGGTCAGCATTTCAAGAACTTACAGTGGTCTATCATGTTTTCAGAAAAAAATCATGTTTTCAGAAATATGTTCCTTAGGCTTTACACACGGTCAAATGCAGCTGGCGTGAAAAAATATATTAAAGATCATTGCATTTTACAATTTTTGGGTCCCAGTCGGAAAATGCATTTTATGAACACAGTGGGGAGGAGGGTGGCCAGAGTCAGAAGATGCAACCAGTGATTATATTCCGGAGACAATGCTTCCTTTGCTTCAGCGGCACCTCGGTCAGCACATGGAAGTTGGAAAGGAACTAACTGATTTATTAACTTTCTAATCCGACCGATGTTGTTGAAGATGATCAGAGAGAAACGGAGGAGGGGTCGTCACACTAACGTCATTCTTTCTGCTGGACGGCAGATAATTAGACGATTTATCGAACACAATTCTGCGACAGCCTCACGCTGCCAACTGAAACGATAACAAAAGAAATGTGAACACAGAGCTGGCGAACGCAAAACGCGCGGAAGCGGAGCCATTAAGATAAATGTTCAAAGTTTAGAGAACGTAATGCCGCTGCTGAACGACAGCCAATGTGGAAACGTGAAGAACGAACGACGTTTTCGGAGGAACTCCCGCAAGCCTACAGGGCGAGATAGGAGCCAAAATGCGAAAGACACTTCGATAATGTGGCCGCCACGGCCGAAGGTCCTGACAGCCGAGTGACCTGGTTAAGTTCACGGAAATCCCGGACTACAGATGACCAATCAGACCGATTATCCACGAAAAGACTAGGGGTTGGAAACCTGTTTAATTGCAATTGACCCTCAAGTGAGGGGGAAAAAATCTTGATTCATAGCAGGTATTCTCGCGGCGAGGAGAAAGTGAATGGAAAGCGGAGATCCATTTGAATATGTAATGTTTCAACGTCTCGGTCGTAGGCTGCTGTGCTGAGCGACTGTCAGTAAGTTCACTCGTCAGAAATTTAACCATTACACCCGGAGCATTATCTGAGCCAGCCTGACCACGCCACAGGACCATAAGCTACTCAATCAGGATTGATGTGTTTCCCTTCCAAAACTGTCTTCCTGCCTTCTCTATATAAACGTTAATGTCTCAGTTAACAACCGTTAAATTGCGCGAATACGGGCACAGGGCCATCAAACGCGCCTGATACGTGAGATCGTTTAATCGCTGGATCATTCTCGTAAACCTTCTCTGGATCATCACCACTGCCACCACATACTCTCTTGAACAGAGATCGTCAGGACAGAAAACCATCAAAGTGCATAGGAAAAAAGTTTGTTTAATTAACAGATTGCAGTGCGACAGCATCATTAATTGTTATAATGAGAGGTACACGTGATAAGAAAAATGCGGTGACGTATTAAAGAGAGACTCACCAGGAAGAGCAATAATGGCGAGGACGGGGAAGAAAACCACCTGAATGGCGACGAGAACATGTGTAACTCGAAAATCTACCGGTACCCAATAGTCTGTAGAAATGTATGGAAACATCCAGAAGACACTTCTCCTATTTCCCGTTATATTCCAGGCTGCGCTTCCCGGATTCCGATCCATGACAGAACGAGCCAATCCGTCCTCACTCTCCCTGACACTGCAGCTCCGGTTATCTGTCCGTGGCAGGGGAAGCTGCTCTCGCTGAAACTGAGGGAACCGAGTGAACGGGGCTCTTATTAAACAGAGAGAAAAATAATCTCCGGTGACGTCAGCAGCCTACCCTGAAAAGACTCTAATTAGTTTCCGTAAAGCTACAGGAAGAGTTAATCCTTGGTCTACCAGGTGGCAGAGGAAGAAGTGTGTAGATAAGTGTTGCTGTGACCACGTATCCTGAAATTAATAAAATTAATTTTAAAAATATCTTACTGCACCTGTATAACACAGTTTGAAGAGGAAATAAGTCCAAAATGAGCAAGTATATGAATTTTCTTTAAAACACCCCGGTTAGCAAAGCGGTAAATTAGTCAAAAATCGCATTTGATCCATCTTGGCTGGTGTAAGATGAATGGAAGAAAACGGCGGTTCTGAAAGAGAGCGGCATTAGCGTGGAAAGTAGAGGTTTTCTGAGACAGAAAATGACAGTCAGCCATCTGTGCAAATGTGCTCTCATGTTCGACAGGAGTAGCAGGTGGACAAGAAAGATGGACAAGGGGAGGAAGGGAAGAGTGAGAGTGGAAGAGACAGTCAGAGAGAGAGAGAGAAAGGGTGAGAGAGAGAGGGGGACAGAGAGAGACAGAGAGAGAGAGAGAGAGAGAGATAGAGATAGACAGAGAGAGATATACAGCGACAATAACGACGGAGTTAACTGTCGGCAACTGGGTTCCCTCCAGCGCAATGCGGATCAGATCACTGAGTGGTCAATAGGTATTCTTTGCGACGGTTTGTCTGTGGTTTCACAAGAGGCTGATTATTATTTTCATCTCAGCCTGATATACTAGTAGATTACCAATCTTCAACATGGGCACTGTGTCTCACTTTCCTGTAAAATCCTGCTGCTGTTGAAACAGAAATTAGCAAGAAAAGTCAAGTTGTTTCCTTACGGTCCATAAGCCTCCCCACACCACATACAAAGCCCAGGCCGCAGACAGACAGAGATATCCACTGTATGGCAGATGATCATAAGCCTCCCCACATCCCATACAAAGCCCAGGCCGCAGACAGACAGAGATTTCCACTGTATGGCCGATAATCATAAGCCTCCCCACACCGCATACAAAGCCCTGGCCGCAGACAGACAGAGATTTCCACTGTATGGCCGATGATCATAAGCCTCCCCACACCGCATACAAAGCCCAGGCCGCAGACAAACAGAGATTTCCACTGTATGGCCGATGATCATAAGCCTCCCCACACCGCATACAAAGCCCAGGCCGCAGACAGACAGGGATAACCACTGTATGGCCGATGATCATAAGCCTCCCCACACGCCCAGGCCGCAGACAGACAGAGATTTCCACTGTATGGCAGATGATGCTGTTCCGCTGTCTGCAATGTGTCGGAGTGATAGGATGCGCTTTAATCCAGGCAGAATCAGCATTTTCCTGTAAAGTGACTTTGTATTTGTTGGCAAGCAAACGTGTCGCTGTACCTTTGTACAATTTACCCTCGATTGAAGATCACACAGAAAGAAACAACCACCAGTGCTCTAAATCTGTTATTCGGAATATTTTATTATTATTTTTTCCTCTTTATTCTGTTCCTTGGAATGTTTCCTCTCACTTGAGCAGTGTCCGCAATCCTATGGTATTTCAACAAAGTCTATGGAAACTAGAATTATTTTCATTTTCCACAGACATGGTATATTTGTAAGCCTGCAAAGGCTGAACTAAAACTTCTCTTCCTGACTGTTATTTATCTCTGTTGCGTTTGCAATGAATTCCCTTAGAATTCAGCTTAGAGATCTAGAAGCAGCGGAACGGATACGTTTATTCGAATTGTCGATAGCAATAAATTTGAAAAAGAATGTGTTTCAAGCTGGGAAAATTTTGATTAAAAGTATATATGTTCTATTAAACATATTTCTTTGCCACAAAAAAATCAGGCAAGCACAGTCGTGTAACGTTCAATAAACCATTGCAGAGTAAGTGCCGAAGAAATATATCATTGCATGCTCCTGTAGGCACCCTTACGTCCAGCCATTGAATACAAACGGCATTGATTATGTAACTTCAGGTTCTTTATATGCTAATCAACTGAACAGCAATCACATTTAGATTTGACGTAGAAATCCCAAATTTCTTCGGTGTGTGTGCAAAGAATCCCTTTAGTCCTACTGATGTGTAACCCTGTGTGATAAGAACATGGAATAGTACAGCACATTACAGGCCCTTCGTTGTGCCGACCCTCAAACCCTGCATCCCATAAAATCCCCCCCCCCACCTTAGATTCCTCCATATACCTGTCTAGTAGTCTCTTAAACTTCATCAGTGTATATGCCTCCACCACTGGCTCAGGCAGTGCATTCCACGCACCAACCACTCTGAGTAAAAAAAAACTTTCTATAATATCCCCCTTGAACTTCCCTCCCCTTACCTTAAAGCCATGTCCTCTTGTATTGAGCAGTGGTGCCCTGGGGAAGAGGCGCTGGCTGTCCACTCTGTCTATTCCTCTTAATATCTTGTACACCTCTATCATGTCTCCTCTCATCCTCCTTCTCTCCAAAGAGGAAAGCCTTGGCTCCCTTAATCTCTGATCATAATCCATACTCTCTAAGCAGGCAGCATCCTGGTAAATCTCCTCTGTACCCTTTCCAATGCTTCCACATCCTTCCTATATTGAGGCGACCAGAACTGGACACAATACTCCAAGTGTGGCCTAACCAGAGTTTTATAGAGCTGCAACATTACATCACAACTTTTAAACCCTATCCCTCGACTTATGAGAGCTAACACCTCATAAGCTTTCTTAAATACCCTACCTACCTGTGAAGCAACTTTCAGGGATCTATGGACATGTACCCAGATCCCTCTGCTCCTCCACACGTACAATAATCCTGCTACGTACTTTGTACTCTGCCTTGGAGTTTTTCCTTCCGAAGTGTAACACCTGACACTTCTCCGGGTTGAACTCCATCTGCCACTTCTTAGCCCACTTCTGCATCCTATCAATGTCTCTCGGCAATCTTCAACAATCCTCTACACTACCAACCTATGTGTCGTCTGCAAACTTGCCAACCCACCAGCCTGCGCTTTCTCGGCTCTATTCGGTATGCTACCCCTGCCCAATATAATGATAAAAATTAAGCACAATAAACGTTCTTCCGCTACAACTTCAGTGTTTACTGATATTCTTGCGATAAAAATCAGCATATGATCATGCTGTTGAGGGTACAGGAAATCCCATCAATGATGTAAATGCTGAGGTGTTGACTGTTGAGTTTGGTTCTCGCTGAACAAACAGCTTTTATATTTGCCGGCGTGTGAGCGGCCATTGATATTATGAATATTGTTACACCTGTCCTTCGTAACCTGTGGCAATGCAATACTCCGCCAGATGTAATGGTGTAAATGCTGATTATGATTTATCCACTGCATATGTTTATGGTAGACAGGTAGAGTTTTAAACATCGTCTGCGTGGAAGCTCAAGTTGAAATGAGTAAAGTGTCTCCACGAAACTGCATTACTGCGATCTTAAATCACTTCGCCTCGTCGCTCGTTCTGTAAAAAAAAAAGAACTATCTTTTGATGTGCATTTGATATAATTTCCAAGCTAGTGCGCAGTAGATACCTATACTGCATAAAAACCAGACCAGATGCAATTTGACAAATTCCAATCTTTTAGCATTATGATAACGCTATATGAACTGCACCTTTAAGGGAAAATGCAGTGCACGGTGTAGGCGGTGATCCTGCTTTAGAGATTAGCGGTGAAGCTGCAGGACAGTAGCAGCTGGAATAATTCTCTACCTGTGCTGCTAGTTCCGCTGTCATTTTGAGCAGTATTGTCATTGCGGTCCACGCAGTTAAAAACGAAACGAGTAATGTACAGAACACAGGATTGCACTCTGCTGATCACTTTTATCTGGAGAATCGAAAATCAGCTGGCTGCAAGGTTCACAACAGCAGTGAATAAATCGCCAATTGAAATCTATGCATAGAGGAGGAATTTCAATTATTGGTGTCTTTGGAATGGAGTTCAGCGAGTGACCAGGAATCGCAGTTACATCATCACTGTCGTCAGATTTAAGATTCCAGACACAACAACATGAGTAACATGATCAACGATGGGCGTGAACTGGTAATGACGTTATCCGCGAGGCCAGTAGTGAGATCATCATCTCAGTTCAGTCGGCTGAGGTTGAACAGCAGTGACAGTGATATAATTCAAGCAATGATAACTTCAGTGTGAGCAGCGACCTGTTTGAAAGTGTAGGCCATTTTGCTTATTGAAATAAAGAGCCCCTGATCATTCCGACGTTCCATTATTACACTCTGCTTCCCGCAGGAAATGCTGGTGGAACACAGCAGGCCAGGCACTGTCAGCAGGAAGAAGTACAGTCGACGTTTCGGGCCGAGACCATTCGTCAGGACGAACGGAAAGAAAAGATAGTAAGGGATTTAAAAGTGGGAGGGGTAGGGGAAATCCTAAATGATAGAAGACAGGAGGGGGAGGAGCTGGAAAGTTATTGGCAAAAGGGAGAGGGAAAGATTTATGGGACTGGATCATGGGTCGGGAATCCCAGGGAGAAAAAAAGGAGGAGGGAGCTGGAGAACAGGCAAGGCCCGAATCGTCGACTGTACTTCTTCCTATAGATTCTGCCTGGCCTGCTGCGTTCCACCAACGTTTTGTGTGTGTTGCTTGAATTTCCAGCATCTGCAGATTTCCTCGGGTTTGACTCTGCTTCCTGTCCGCTGATCTGTAGTTCCATTCCAGAGAGTGGCTGTCCATAAAGTCCCAGAGATGAGTCTGATTGTGATCGGCGAAGATTTCGGGCAGATTGATCAAGACCGTGTTTCACATCCGTCCCCTTTTCCAGAGAACTCTGGCTTGAATGTTCACTCCTGTTGTAGCAAACATTTCTAATTATTGCAAAATCATTATCAATAATGTGTGTTATTTCATTCTATACAAACCCGTGGCGTGTTCTATATTTCTGCATGTGCTGAACTATAAAGGGTTAGCTAGATCTGTTTCTGACAGTAATTAATCTGATATGTGATGTGCAATAACTATCTTTCTTTTTGTGCATAGCCTGGTTGAAACAACATAAACATAAACATTTATTTGCAGTATTCACAATATTTTAAAATATGTTAAACGTATCTTTAGACGCAGAGGATATATGTTAACAATTATATTTACTACATCATTGACAGCATTGGACATCAGAAGAAAATACATCTGAAGAAAGCTGTAAGTGAAGTAAACAGGATATTTTTATTTTTCCCGGTGTGTTCCATTATCTGCACCACTGAAAACAAGCTGCACCGTTTTCATACTTTAGGTTCTTTATCCGCTTCTCCGCTGGAAAATGCCCAGAGATTTTTTTCTGAAGATGGACCAAATAAAAGAGTTGTATAGATCTCCCTTCCTCCGCTAGACTGCAGGTCACATTTGAGCAAACATGGTTACCCTCCACCTCACCGATCAGGGGTACATGCAGTTATGTGAGTTGGTGGAAGATGGTCGTATGAGCAGCTGGTGTCTATCACAGGACCCGGTTATGCGACCATCCACTAACGTCGGACAGATAATCTTTGAAGTGTGCTGATTGTTCCTGGGGTAGTCGAACACAAGGACGATTTATTGCCGTTTTAGTCAATTGACATTGACGACTAGAATGAGATCGTGTTGCAGTTTCTGGAGGAGATTCTGGAGAGGGAACGATCTTTACCAAAGGGACGAGTTACTCTTGAATCAGAGGAGCCTGATGTGCTGGCGGGCAGGTAGGCTGGAATTTCCTGGGGGGGGTTTAAACAAAATTGCAGTCAGTCGGATAAGATGGAGCGTAAAAGGCGAGAAAAATAGGAATGGGTGAATACTGGACTGAAGGCGTTCTATTTGAATGCACGTAGTGTACTGGACATGGTTGAAGAACTTCTCGCAGAGTTTCATATGGGAATACGAGTATAGGATGTTGTAAGAATCACTGAATCGTTGCTGAAGGAAGATTATGACTGGGAGAATGTCAATGATATACATTGCAGTAAAAGGCTAGCCAAGAATGTAGAAGGGGCAGTGTTGCTCTGTTGGTTAAATGTGAAATTAAATCATTTAAAAGAGGTGATATGGGGTTGCAAGGTGTTGAGTCATTGTGGATAGAACAACGAACTGTAAGGATAAAAACCATTATGTGAGTTATATTTACAGACAACCCAAACCAGAATAAGGATTTGGTCTAAAAAATATAACATGAGATAGAAAACGCCTGTCGAAAGGGAAGGACGATAATCGTCATGATGGTTTAAGATATTGCGCAAGACTGGGAAAATCATGTTGATCCTGGACTCCAAGGGACAGAATTTCGAGAATGCCTGCGCGGTGGCTTTTCAGAGCAGCTCGAGGTTGAGCCCTCCGGGAGATACTGTGTAATGAGCCGGAATTGATCAGAGGACTTTGGTGAAAATGATCACGACATGATCGAACTCAACCTCAAAATTGAAAAAAAAGAATGGATCAAAATTACAGTGGAGTAGAGGGAATTACAAAGCCTTTTGAGAGGAGTTCCCCAGAATCGATTGGAAAAGAACACAGGCAGGCATGACAGCAGAACAGTCTGTAGTTTCCGAAAGGAATTTCGAAAGCACACAATATATACTTTCTAAATTGGAGATGCGTTATAAAGGAAGATGATGGAACCGTGGCACAGAACACTATTCAACGCCAACATCATAGGCATAGAGAAGGTATGCAATACAATAAGTATTAGCGGGAAGTTAAATGATTGGGAAATTTTATATGCCAGCAGAAGGCAAAATAAAACTCATTGAAAAGTTAAAGAAGGAATGCAATATAATGCGAGCCAATATGGTTAAAGTAGATACCAAAAGTTTTTTTGTTCAGATACACAAAGTGTACGAGCGAGGCGAAAGAGGAAAGCGATGATCGAGAGACAGTAATGGGCGATAATAAAATGGTGGACGCACTGAATAAGCATTTGCATCAATTTTCAAGTCGAGTCAAGTCGTCACTTTTAACTGTCATTTCGACCAAAACTGCTGCTACAGTACATTGTAAAAATGAGACAACGTTTTTCAGGACCATGGTGTTACATGACACAGTACAAAAACTAGACTGAACTACGTAAAAAGCAACACAGAAAAAAAAACTGCACTAGACTACAGACCTACCCAGGACTGCATAAAGTATACAAAACAGTGCAGGCATTACAATAAATGATAAACAAGACAGTAGGACAGTAAGGCATCAGTCCAGGTTCTGGGTACTGAGGAGTTTGATAGCTTGGGGGAAGAAACTGTTACATAGTCTGGTCGTGAGAGCCCGAATGCTTCGGTGCCCTTTCCCAAATGGCAGGAGGGAGAAGAGATTGTATGAGGGGTACATGGGGTCCTTCATAATGCTGTTTGCTTTGCGGATGCAGCGTGTAGTGTAAATGTCCGTAATGGCGGGAAGAGAGACCCGGATGACCTTCTCAGCTGACCTCACTATCCGCTGCAGGGTCTTGCGATCCGAGATGATGCAATTTCCGAACCAGGCACTGATGCAGCTGCTCAGTATATTCAATACAACCTCTGTAGAATCTGATGAGGTTGGGGGGGGGGGGGTGGGAGATGGACTTTCCTCAGCCTTCGCACAAAGTAGAGACGCTGCTGGGCGTTCTTTGCTATGGAGCTGATGTTGAGGGACCAGCTGGTATTCTCCGCCAAGAAATTTGGTGCTCATAACGATCTCTACCGAGGAGTCGTCGATGTTCAGCGGGGAGTGGTCGCTCTGTGTCCTCCTGCAGTCAGCAACCATCTCTTTTGTTTTGTTCACATTCAGAGACAGGTTGCTGGCTCTGCACCAGTCCGTTAGCCGCTGCACCCCCTCTCTGTAAGCTGACTCGTCGTTCATGCTGATGAGACCCACCACGGTCGTGTCATCGGCGAACTTGATTATATAATTCGAGCTGTGTGTTGCAGCACAGTCGTGGGTCAGGAGAGTGAACAGCCGTGGACTGAGCACAGCCCTGTTGGGGAGCGTGCTCAGTGTGATGGTTTTGGGGATGCTGCTCCCGTTCAGGACTGACTGAAGTCACCCATTCAGGAATTCTAGGATTCTGTTGCAGAGGGAGGTGTCTGAGGAATTGAATGAATGTCGGATTTTTTAATGTATTCGTAGATAAAGGTTGGGAGGCTGCTATATAGATAGATAGATAGATAGATAAATAGATAGATAGATAGATAGATAGATAGATAGATAGATAGATAGATAGATAGATAGATAGATAGATAGATAGATAGATAGATAGATAGATAGATACTTTATTCATCCCCATGGGGAAATTCAACCTTTTTTCCAATGTCCCATACACTTGTTGTAGCAAAACTAATTACATACAATACTTAACTCAGTAAAAATATGATATGCATCTAAATCACTATCTCAAAAAGCATTAATAATAGCTTTAAAAAAAAGTTCTTAAGTCCTGGCGGTTGAATTGTAAAGCCTAATGGCATTGGGGAGTATTGACCTCTTCATCCTGTCTGAGGAGCATTGCATCGATAGTAACCTGTCGCTGAAACTGCTTCTCTGTCTCTGGATGGTGCTATGTAGAGGATGTTCAGAGTTTTCCATAATTGACCGTAGCCTACTCAGCGCCCTTCGCTCAGCTACCGATGTTAAACTCTCCAGTACTTTGCCCACGACAGAGCCCGCCTTCCTTACCAGCTTATTAAGACGTGAGGCGTCCCTCTTCTAAATGCTTCCTCCCCAACACGCCACCACAAAGAAGAGGGCGCTCTCCACAACTGACCTATAGAACATCTTCAGCATCTCACTACAAACATTGAATGACGCCAACCTTCTAAGGAAGTACAGTCGACTCTGTGCCTTCCTGCACAAGGCATCTGTGTTGGCAGTCCAGTCTAGCTTCTCGTCTAACTGTACTCCCAGATACTTGTAGGTCTTAACCTGCTCCACACTTTCTCCATTAATGATCACTTGCTCCATATGAGGCCTAGATCTCCTAAAGTCCACCACCATCTCCTTGGTCTTGGTGATATTGAGACGCAGGTAGTTTAAGTTGCACCATATCACAAAGTCCTGTATCAGTTTCCTATACTCCTCCTCCTGTCCATTCCTGACGCACCCCACTATGGCCGTGTCATCAGCGAACTTCTGCACATGGCAGGACTTCGAGTTATATTGGAAGTCTGATGTGTACAGGGTGAACAGGACCGGAGAGAGTCCGGTTCCCCTGCGGCGCTCCTGTGCTGCTGACCACCGTGTCAGACCTACAGTCTCCCAACCGCACATACTGAGGTCTATCTGTCAAGTAGCCCACTATCCAATCCACCATGTGAGAGTCTACTCCCATCTCCGTTAGTTTGTGCCTTAAGATCTTGGGCTGGATGGTGTTAAAGGCACTAGAGAAGTCAAGGAATGTAATCCTCACAGCACAACTGACCCCATCAATGAGAGGAGACGTTATCCGCTTGTTTACATAAATGAGTTGAGCGGTTGCTATGTTTTGTTTTCAATTTTTCAAATGCTTCTTGACAAGGCACTGTCCACACAAACTTCACATTCTTCTGCAAAAGGTTAGTTAATGGAAGGGCAACATTAGCAAAATTCTTACAAAATTTTCGATAATATCCTACCATTCCCAAGAATCTTCTGAGAGTTTTTTTCCCCGTTCGAGTGGGAATCTCTAAAACTGCCCGAACTTTTGCCTGAACAAGAACTACCTTACCTTGACCCACAACATAACCAAGGTAAGTCACAGTGGCATGTCCAAATTCACTCTTAGCTAAATTAATATTTAAGTTAGCTTTTGAAAACCTTTCAAACAATTTCTACACCGCAATAATGTGTGCTTCCCAGGTATCATTTCCTGTCACTAAATCATCAATATAAGCATTTGTACCTTTCAATGCCTGAATCACAGAGTTAATCATTCTCTGGAAAGTACCTGGGGCATTCTTGATCCCAAATGGAAGAACATTGTATTCATATAGCCCAGATGGAGTTACAAATGCAGAAATCTCTCTACCTCTGTCCGTTAATGGAACACACCAATACCCTTTCAATAACTCAATCTTTGTAAGGAACTTTGCTTATCCTACTTTATCTACACAATCATCTACTCTAGGAATTGAATATGCGTCTGTTTTCGTTACAGCATTCACCTTCCTATAGTCCGTACAAAACCTAATACTACCATCTGGTTTTGGCACCATAACACAGGGTGAACTCCAATTCGAGTTAGAAGGTCTAATGATATTATTCTCTAACATATATTCAATTTCTTTCTCAGCAAGTTCACATTTTTCTATGTTCATTCTATATTGGTGTTGCTTAATAGGTTTAGCATCTCCAACATCTACATCATGTGAAGCTATAGTAGTCCTTCTCGGAACATCTGGAAACAAATCCTTACATTTAAAAATTAATCCCTTCATCTGCTGTTTCTGCTCTAGCTGTAAATGTGCTAATTTCTCAACAATATTTTCCAGAATGGTTGGATTTGGTAACCTGACAGAAGCAATGTTGGATTTAGAATGAAATTCAGATGAATCATCTATTATGTTCCTAGTTAAATCAAACTCATTCTCACTAACCACAACAGTCACAGTATCAGATTGTTTCTCATAATATGGTTTTATCATATTTATATGGCAAAGTTGTGTTGACCTTCTACGATCAGGAGTTTTTATCACGTAATCCACATCACTGATTTTAAACACAATTTCATAAGGACCATGAAATCTAGCTTGTGAAGGATTCGTTTGCACTGGGAAAAGAACCAACACCTTATCTCCAGGCTTAAACATCCTCATCATAGCTTCTTTATCATACCAAATTTTCATTTTCTCCTGAGCCAATTGTAAATTTTCCTTGGCTAAGCTACAAGCTTTATGTAACCCGTCCTTAAATTTCAAAACATAGTCCAACAAATTAGTGTGTATTTCCTTACTAACCCACTGTTCTTTTAATAAAGCTAAAGGTCCTCTAACTCTATGCCCAAATACAAGTTCAAATGGACTGAAACCTAAAGATTCTTGTACCGATTCCCTTACCGCAAATAAACAAATTATACCCTCATCCCAATCACTTTCATTTTCCACACAATATGTCCTAATCATATTCTTGAGGGTAGAATAAAACCTCTCCAAGGCACCTTGCGACTCTGGATGGTATGCAGACGAAGTGATTTGCTGAGCTCCCAATTTATAAACTATCTGTTGAATCAATCCAGACATAAAATTACTGCCTTGATCAGTTTGTATTTCCTTAGGTTATCCAAAATAAGTAAAGAATTTTATAAGAGCCTTTGACACAGTTTTAGCTGTTATATTCCTAAGTGTTACTGCCTCTGGAAACCTAGATGAAGTACACATAATAGTCAACAAGTACTGATAACCAGTTTTTGTCTTTGGTAATGGACCAACACAATCTATAATAACTTTAGAAAACGGCTCACCAAATGCTGGAATAGGTTGTAATGGAGCCACTGTTGTAACTTGATTTGGTTTACCCACAATTTGACAAGTATGACACGTTTTACAAAACATCGCCACATCTTTTCTTAGTCCAGGCCAGTAAAAATGTTTTAAAATCTTTTCCACAGTTTTCCTTACCCCTTGATGTCCACCTAAAGGCATACTATGAGCTAAAGTCAAAATCTCATTTCGGTAAACTTTAGCGACAACTACCTGGTAAACAATATTCCATTCCTCACTTGCAAGAATTGTAGGTGATCTCCACTTCCTCATCAACACTCCTTTTTCCGAGTAATATCCTACTGGCACCTTCTCAATTTCACTATCTAGTAGAGCTTGTTCTCTTAATTTTAGAATCTCAGGGTCTCTATTCTGCTCTGCTATCATCTCCTTCCGAGACAGAGATAAATCTTCATAGTCAGACTTACTCCAAGAATCTTGTTCAAACAACGAAGGTAAGAAAATCTCTGACACATCCTCAAAACTCGAATCCTGAGTTCAACAGTCATGATTAACAACCTCATTCTGCGCATCAATCTTTTTAGCCATAGCTCTAGTCACAACACTGGAAGAATCTGTGTTAGAATTCATCTCTGGTTCCTCTGACTCCATTGTCAAATGCACTTCAGGAAAAACTTGTCCACCTGCCAAGTCATTACCTAACAATAAAGAAATATCCTTCACAGGTAAGCTATGCTGTAATCCTACTTTAACAAATCCTGTAACTAACCCTGACTTTAAATTTACTTTATGAAAATGTACAGGCATAAAATCACTCCCAACACCACCTATATAATTTACCTCACCAGAATCAGACTCTTCATTAAACTTCAATACACAGTCTAACATCAGTGATTGAGAAGCTCCAGTAACCCTAAGGATTTTTATTGGCACCAGAGTAGATCCTTCATTCAAGGATACAAACCCTTCAGTTATAAATGATCATATCCCTTTTTAACTTGGACAAACTCTAACAAAACCTCATTTGTGTTTATCGGACGCTGTAACTTTACAGGTGCTTCAGTATGTTGCACACACGCATCTGGAACTGCTTCCTTCTCTTTCTTTTTCAATCTGAAATAGTTCGCTATTACATGGCCAGGTTTCTTACAATAGTTACAAATAGGACCAAACTGTCTTTCCTTCACAGGTTTTCCTTCCTCCTTACCGTTCTCATTAAATTCTGATTTAATTTCTGATTTACCTTGAGTCTCTGTGTTATTTTTCCACTTAAAAATTCTGCCCTGAGAAAATTTATTCTTATGGATTAAAACATACTCATCAGCTAATCTTGCAGAGTCCTGCAATGTATCAGTATCCATCTCATTTAAGTAGGTCCTTACTTCAACAGGGATGCTTCTTTTAAATTCCTCCATTAAAATCAGCTCTTTCAATGTATCATAGTCCCCATTTACATTTTTAGAAGAAACCCATCTCTCAAAACACATAGCTTTATAATAGGCAAATTCCTTCAAACTCCTTCAAACTTCTGAATCTTTCTCTATACGCTTCTGGGACCAATTCGTCTGTTTTCAAAATATGCTTTTTCACAATATCATAATGAAGTGCTTGCGCAGCAGTTAAAGCTGTATAAAATTGATCTGCTTTACACTCTGTAACAACACTGACCATTTATCTTTCGGCCACTCTGAAATCTAAGCAATCGTTTCAAAATGTTGGAAATATCTTTCCACTTCTGTTTCACTAAATAGTGGGACCAATTTAATTTCTTGACTAGCAACAAACGGTTTTCTAGAACCAGAAGACTGATTACCAGACCTTAATTCCGCCATTGCATATTCAAATTCCTTCTGTTCACTTTCAGCTTCTAACCTACAACGCTCCAACTTCATTTGTTCGATTTGCAACTGCATCTGCAGATTACTTATTGGAAACGACTCTAAAATCGATTCATCAAAATCACCCTAATCCACATAGTGTGACGCGATTTTTCTCTATATTAGAGCCTTTGATGTAGTCTTCAAAATACCTTTAAGTTCCAATCTACTAGCTATCTCAGACACCTCAGTTTTCTTCCCCTTCGCTAACAACTCCGCGTCTGGCGAAGCCAGAAACTCATCAATATTCATTTTTGCCGAATACCACTCACAAGCCAATCAAACAAAAGAAACGAGTATTCCCCTTTTCCAAAACACCGATTCAAAATTTAACAAGCATTTAAACTCAAATGATTCATCTCGGACGCAGCCCCCATATTTATGTTACGGATTCAGCAACAATAAATATATGAGTGAGGCATGGGTTTTTATAACAAATAAAACATTTATTAAACACTGAAAAGCAAACCCCCCAAAATAAACAAATCACTAACGTAACCGGAAATCAGCTGCTGTGCGGCAGCTTAAACAGTTCTTAAAGAAATGAAGCTTAAACAGTTCTTAAAGCGATGTTGCAAAAACAGTTCTTCAAAGTAGTATTGCAAATGTTCAAAATGCTTACAGTCCATTTAAGGGAGAGACTTTTTAAAGACGATTTAAATTCTCCTTCACGTCGTGTTTTTGCGATTCCCAGTCGAACTATACTTTTCCCACGGAGAATTTACGAAGATGGAAAATGAAACGGCTTAAAGGCACTGACCTTTCCTTTACAAAACTGTCCTCAATCCTTTCTGCTATTTCACAGGGATTAACACGGGTACAGTTAACCAATTCCTTCCCAATGAGGATCAAACAAGGTCGAACCTGTTTCACCATCGAAATCGACTTTCCTCGATCTTTTAACTCCCGAACTCCGATCATCACTCTCCACTGATTCTCAACAAGCAGTATTATAAAGAAACTGCTGGCAATGACCTTTTAAACTTTAGGCATTAAATAAAAATCCATCTTTCAACCAAACTGTGTCATGATATTAAATCACGCAATGGCATGAAGTCAACATGGCAAATCCAGCCACGAACTGCCCCTCCTCAGAGGGAGAGGTCCTCCTTTTTGTACCCTGTAAAAAAAAACGGTCACATGACCTCTACTGGCGGGAAAATGTCGTCACTCCACCATCACAAGACCATTACCTCAAGTGCAGTATAGCTTCGACACCAGTCACGTGACAAGTACACCACTGTCAGGTGTCACGGGTACGTAACACCTATCACCCCACCAGCCTCCAGGTCCAACGTATAATTCTCCGTGACTTCCGCCACCTCCAACGGGATCCCACTACCAAGCACATTTTTCCCTACCCCCGCTTCTGCTTTTCGCAGGGATCACTCCCTACGCGACTCCCTTGTCTGCTCGTCCCCCCTCCCATCCTTTCCCACCAATCTCCCTCCTGGCACTTATCCTTGTAAATGGAACAATTGCTACACCTCCCCTTACACTTCCTCCCTCATCACCATTCAGGGCCCCAGACCGTCCTTCCAGGTGAGACGACGCTTCACCTGTGAGTCGGCTGGTGTGGTACACTGCGTCCGGTGCTCCCGGTGTGGCCTTTTATATATGGGTGAGACCCGACGCAGACTGGGAGACCGTTTCGCTGGACACCTACGCTCTGTCCGCCAGAGAAAACAGGATCTCCCAGTGGCCACACATTTTAATTCCACGTCCCATTCCCATTCTGATAAGTCTATCCATGGCTTCTCTACTGTCAAAATGAAGCCACACTCAGGTTGGAGGAAAAACAGTCTTATATTCCGTCTGGGTACCCTCCGACCTGATGGCATGAACATTGATTTCTCTAACTTCCGTTAATGCCCCTCCTCCCCTTCTTACCCCATCTCAGATTTATTTATTTATTCCCGCACATTTTTCTCTCTCTCTCTCTGCCCCTCTCGCAATCTCTCCTTGCTTGTCTGAATCTCCCTCTGCTGCTCCCCTCCCCCTTTCTTTCTCCCTAGGCCTCGAATCATGATCCTTTCCCTTCTCCAGCTCTGTATCCCTTTTCCCACTCACCTTTCCAGTTCTTAGCTTCACCCCTACCCCTCCTATCTTCTAACATTTCGGATTTCCCTCTGCCTCTCCTACTTTCAAATCTTACTATCGTTTCTTTCAGATAGTCCTGACGAAGGGTCTCGGACTGAAACATCGCCTGTACTTCTTCCTGTAGATGCTCCCTGGCCTGCTGCGTTCTACCAGCATCTTGTGTGTGTTGCTTGAATTTCCAGCATCAGCAGATTTCCTCATGTTTACAGTAATCCAAGTGGGGTCTGAACAGGGTCCTATATGGCTGCAATGTTATCTGTCGGCTCCTAAATTCAATGCCACGATTGATTAACGCTAATACACCTTACGCCATCTTAACCACTGATTCAAACTGTGCAGCGTTGAGCGTCCGATGGACTCGGGCAAGACCCCAAGATCCCTCTGACCGACCACACTGCCAACAGTCTTACCATTAATACTATATTCTGCCATCATATATATTTGCTGCACAAATCACTCTCTCACCTAGATGGGGTCAGTTGTGCTGTGAGGATTACATTCCTTGACTTCTCTAGTGCCTTTAACACCATCCAGCCCAAGATCTTAAGGCACAAACTAACGGAGATGGGAGTAGACGCTCACATGGTGGATTGGATAGTGGACTACTTAACAGATAGACCTCAGTATGTGCGGTTGGGAGACTGTAGGTCTGACACGGTGGTCAGCAGCACAGGAGTGCCGCAGGGAACCGTACTCTCTCCGGTCCTGTTCACCCTGTACACATCAGACTTCCAATATAACTCGGAGTCCTGCCATGTGCAGAAGTTCGCTGATGACACGGCCATAGTGGGGTGTGTCAGGAATGGACAGGAGGAGGAGTATAGGAAACTGATACAGGACTTTGTGATATGGTGCAACTCAAACTACCTGCGTCTCAATATCACCAAGACCAAGGAGATGGTGGTGGACTTTAGGAGATCTAGGCCTCATATGGAGCCAGTGATCATTAATGGAGAATGTGTGGAGCAGGTTAAGACCTACAAGTATCTGGGAGTACAGTTAGTCGAGAAGCTAGACTGGACTGCCAACACAGATGCCTTGTGCAGGAAGGCACAGAGTCGACTGTACTTCCTTAGAAGGTTGGCGTCATTCAATGTCTGTAGTGAGATGCTGAAAATGTTCTATAGGTCAGTTGTGGAGAGCGCCCTCTTCTTTGTGGTGGCGTGTTGGGGAGGAAGCATTAAGAAGAGGGACGCCTCACGTCTTAATAAGCTGGTAAGGAAGGCGGGCTCTGTAGTGGGCAAAGTACTGGAGAGTTTAACATCGGTAGCTGAGCGAAGGGCGCTGAGTAGGCTACGGTCAATTATGGAAAACTCTGAACATCCTCTACATAGCACCATCCAGAGACAGAGAAGCAGTTTCAGCGACAGGTTACTATCGATGCAATGCTCCTCAGACAGGATGAAGAGGTCAATACTCCCCAATGCCATTAGGCTTTACAATTCAACCGCCAGGACTTAAGAACTTTTAAAAAGCTATTATTAATGCTTTTTGAGATAGTGATTTAGATGCATATCATATTTTTTACTGAGTTAAGTATTGTATGTAATTAGTTTTGCTACAACAAGTGTATGGGACATTGGAAAAAAAAAGTTGAATTTCCTCATGGGGATGAATAAAGTATCTATCTATCTATCTATCTATCTACCTACCAAAATGAACCGCTTCACATTTATCTGGATTTAATTCCATCTGCCACTTCTCAGCCCAGTTTTCCATCCTATCAATGTCTCGCTATAACCTCTGGCATCCCTCCACACTATCCACAACAACTCCAAGCTTAGTGATATCAGCAAACTTACTAACCCATCCCTCCACTTCCTCATCCAGGTCATTTATAAAAATCACGAAGAGTTGGAGTCCCAGAATAAATCCTTGAGGCACTCCACTGGCAACCTTCCTCCATACAGAATATGACCCGTCTACAACCTCCCTTTGCCTTCTGTGGGCAAGCCAGTTCTTGATCCACAAAGCAATGTCACCCTGGATCTCATGCCTCCTTACTTTCTAAATAAGCCTTGCATGGGGTACCTATCAAATGCCTTGCTGAAATCCAAATACACTACTTCTACAGCTCTTCTTTCATCAATATGTTTAGTCACGTCCTCAAAATAATTCAGTCAGGCTTGTAAGGCACGAACTGCTTTTGACAAAGTCGTGCTGACTATTCCCAATCATATTATGCCTCTCCAAATGTTCATAAATCCTGCCTCTCAGGATCATCTCCATCAACTTACCAACCACTAAGATAAGACTCACTGGTCTATAATTTCCAAGTCTATCTCTACTTCCTTTCTCGAATAAAGGAACAACATTCGCAACTCTCCAATCCTCTGGAACCTCTCCCGTCCCTAGTGATTGCCTTAGCAATCTCCTCTCTCGCCTCTTACAGTATCCTAGGGTACTTTCCATCTCCTCCGTCCCGGCGACTTATCCCACTTGATGTTTTCCAAAAGCTGCAGCACATCCTTTTTCTTAATATCTACATGCTCAAGTTTTTCAATCTGCTGCAAGTCTTCACTATTATCACGAAGAGCCTTTTCCACAGTGAATACTGAAGTAAAGTATTCATTAAGTACCTCTGTTATTTTCTCCGTTTCCATACAAACTTTCCCACTGTCACATTTGATAGGCCCTATTCTTTCACGTCTTATCCTCCTGCTCTTCACATACTTGTAGAATGCCTTGCGGTTTTCCTTAATCCTGCCCGCCAGGGCCTTCTCATGGCCCCTTCTGGCTCTCCTAATTTGCTTCTGAAGCTGCCTCCTGTTAGCCTTATAATCTTCTAGATCTGTAGCATTAACTAGCTCGCTGAACCTTTCGTAAACTCTTCTTTTCATCTTAACCAGGTTTATTACAGCCTTTGTGCTCCACGGTTCCTGCACCCTACCATAACTTCCCTGTCTCATTGGAACGTTCCTATGCAGAACTTCACACAAATATTCCCTGAACATTTGCCACATTTCTTCCGTACATTTCCTTGAGAACAACTGTTTCCAATTTAAGCTTCCAATTTTCCTGCCTGATAGCCTAACAATTCCCCTTAGTCAAATTGAACGCTTTTCTGACTTGTCTGTTCCAATCTCTCTCCAATGCTATGGTAAAAGAGATAGAATTATGATCACTATCTCCATAATTCTCTTGCAATGAGAGATCTGACAGTTGACCAGGTTTATTTCCCAATACCAAATCAAGCACAGCCTCTCCTCTTGTAGGCTTATCTACATATTGTGTCAAGAAACCTTCCTGAGCACACCTAATAATCTCTACCCCATCTATACCCTTTGCTGTAGGGAGATACCAATCAATATTTCGGAAATTAAAATCTCCCGACACGACAACTCTGTTATTATTACACCTTTCCAGGATCTGTTTCCCTATCTGCTCCTCCTGTTTCCTGTTACTATTGAGCGGCCGATAAAAACACCCAGTAAAGTTATTGACCCCTTCCTGTTCCTAATCGCCACCCACAGAGACTCCGTAGACAATCCCTTCATGACTTCTAACTTTCCTGCAGCCGTGACACTATCTCTGATCAACAGTACCACGCCCCCACCTCTTTTGCCTCCCTCCCTGTCCTTCCTGAAACATGTAAAAACTTGAAGTAACTATTCATGTCCCTGAGCCATCCAAATCTCTGTAATGGCCACCACATCATATCCCCAAGTACTGATCCACGCTGTGAGCTCATCCGCTTTGTACATAACACTCCTTGCGTTAAAATATACATTTCAAGCCTTCGGTCCCTTCTCTATCACCTACCTATCCTCCTTCACTCTCTGTCTCCTATCATTCTCTATTTAAAAGCCTGACGCCTCTTCCCCAGTTTGGCACCTGAGAACATTTTTATCACATACAAACCTTTGATTTCTGTCTATACAAGCAATTCTCGCAAGAACCTTTATCCTCCTCCACCTTACCATCTGTTCTAACACTCTGGTTCCCCTCCCCCTGCAAATCTAGTTTAAAACCCGCCAGAGCAGCACTAGCTAACCTACCCGCAAGGATATTATTCCCCTTCCAGTTCAGGTGTAAACCATCCCGTCGGAACAGGTCCCACTTTCCCTGGAAGGATGCCCAATTGGCCAGAATCATTAAGCCCTCCCTCCTGCTCCATCGCCTTAGCCACGTATTTAGCTGTATTATCTTCTATTTCTAGCCTCACTAGCACGTGGCACGGGGAACAATCCTGAGATTGCAACCCTGGAGGTCCTGTCCTTCAACTTTGTACCAAACTCCCTAAACTCTCTTTGCAGGACCTACTCCTTCTTCCTATCCACATCATTGGTCCTTACATGGACAACATCCGGCTGCTCACCCTCCCTCTTGAGAATACTGAGAACTCGATCCGAGACATCGTGGACCCTGGCACCAGGGAGGCAACAGACCATCCGAGATTCTAAATCTCTCCCACAGAACCTCTTATCTGTCCTCCTAACTATCGTATCCCCTATCACTACTGCTCTCCTCTTTTCCCTCCTTCCTTTCAGAGCTGAGTGTTTAGTCTCGGTGCCAGAAACGCGACCACTACAAATTGTCCCTGGTAGGTCGGCTCCAACAACAGTATCCAAAACGGTATATTTATTGTTGATGGGAACGGCCACAGGAGTGATCTGCTCTTCTTGTCTATTCCCCTTCCCTGTCCTGAGTCATCCAGCTACCTGCCTCCTGACTTTTAGGGGTGACTATTTCTCTGAAACTCCTATCTATTTCTGCCTCTGCCTCGCAAATGATCAGAAGTTCAACCAGGTCCAGCCCCAGTTCCCTAACTCGGTTTGTCAGGAGCTGCAGCTGGATGCACCTTTTACATGTGTAGTCATCAGGGACAATTCAGCTCGCCCTGACTTCCTAAATACTGCAAACGGAGCACTCGACTGCCCTAACTGCTGCCTCCATTACCTACTTCTAAGCTAATTAGATTAATTAAAGGACTTTACCCAGCCTTACCTCACTGGGAGCAAGCTCGTCCTCAGCCTCTGCTCACTCATTCCCATATACACATAGCGACCAGTATATAAATAAACTGATCAGTGTCTCTCAGTCCTCCTCTCACAGGGACATAGTTATACACTCAACACGTACAAACAAGCTGGATGAACTCAGCAGGTTGGGCAGCATCCGTTGAAATGAGCGGTCAACGTTTCGGGCCGAGACCATTCATCAAGACTGAAGAACGAGGGGGCAGGGGCCCTATAAAGAAGTTGGGGGAGGGTGGAAGGTGCCAGGTTGAAAACCGATCAGAGGAAAGATCAAGAGGTGGGGGAGGGGAAGCATGAAGGGGATAGGCAGGAGCGGTGAAGAAGGAATGTAAGGGGAAAGCACTATGGGTAGTAGAAGAAGGCAGAATCATGAGAGAGGTGATAGGCAGCTAGAAGTGGAGGCAGAGTGAAAGTGGGATGGGGGAAGGGAGAGGCAGGGGTCTCTGTCCACTCTCTCAGGGTCATATCCATACACTGGCCTGGGTCTCTCAGTCTCACTCTCTCAGAGGTATATCCATAAACTGGCCTGTTTCTCTCAGCCCCACTCTCTCAGGGGTACTCAATGGTTTGGAGTGTTTAACCCATGAACCACTGTGCCGAATCCATTATTTTTTTTGTAGGATTTTCGGTTCAATTCCATTGCTGTTTCCGTAGCAAGCCGTGATGCAGCCAATCAGCACAGTCTCTACTACACCCCAGATTTCTGAAAGAGTAGCTACAGAGATCGTGGAGGCATCACTGGTGTCCTTTGTGAACTACTCGAATCTGAAATGGTTCCTGTGGACTGGAAATTACACATGTCACGCCACTCCTTGAGGAAGGAGGGAGGCAAAAATAGGAAAGTGTCGGCCAATTATTCTTACTTCATGGTTAGGAAAATGTTGGAGTATGAGGTATCCGGATACATGTTAAAGTAGGGCAAAGTCTGCATAGGTTCCGTAATGGGAAACCGGTTGCAATTTTGAGGATATAACAATCAGCATCAAAAAAGGAGAGTCAGTGGATATGGCTTACTTGTTTTTCAGAGGGTATTTGACAAGGTGCTGCACATGAGGCTACTTAATGAGATAAGGGCTGGTTGATTTTCAGGAAAGATGCTACCATGGAGAGTTTACAAAACTCTAGTTAGTCTGTAATTAACTCTGGTGGCCCCATCAGAGGAAAGACATCGAGGCTTTGCGAAGGATACAGCCGGCGCTAACCAGGATGCCTCCTGGATTAGAGAGAATGCACTATACTGAGAGTTTTGACAAACTGGGGTTGTTTTCTCTGGAGTGGGAAAGGCTAAGAGTAGATCTGCTGAATTTTATACAATTTATGAGAGACATGGTTCTACCAGACAGACAGTATTTTCCCCACGGTTGAAATGTCAAATAACAGAGGGCACATTTTAAAGGTGAGATGGGGGTAATTCCAAAGGACATGTGAGGTGCAGGGTTTTGTTTTTTACACAGACTGCTGGTGTGGGGTGGTGATAGAGGCAGATTCATTGGGAACCTTTAAGAGATGTTAAAATAGGCAAGGTTACGGTGTGGAAAAAGGTTTCGGGGGATATTTTATTTCTACAAAAAGATGCATGTGTCTGGAAGCACTGCGGAGAGTGGTGATTGAGGCAGATACATTCAAGACATTTAAAGGACAGTCAGATAGGCAAAGGCATGGCAGAAAAGACAGGGTTTAGGCTGTGTTGTGTTTAAGACGTGGACAGCGTTTGGGAGAGCGGGGCGGACGGGAAGAAAGCGCGGTAGCGAGAGCGAGGAAAGAGTGGGGGCGGGAACAATGAAAGTGTGAGGGGGACAGGGGCGAGGAAAGCGCGGGATCAGCGTGGGTGCTGTTTTGGTTACGTGATCCTGGGTAGCAAACCTCCCTCCGCCTCAGCTGTGCCTCTGCGAGAAGCTATGGATCGCTGTGGGTGATGGGGTTCCCGAGCAAACTCAAATCAAGTCCAACACAAATCAAATTACAGCAGTTTATTGATTTCATCATAATAATAGTCATCCGTTAGTCTCATGAGACCATGGATTTGCGCCTTGGAAGGTTTCTTTTCCAGGGTTTTTTGATGGGAGACCTGGCTGCAAGCCGTCCCCTCTCCACGCCACCGATGTTGTCCAAGGGAAGGGAAGGGCACTAGGCCCCGGTGCCAAAGAGCAATGTGTTAAGTGCCTTGCTCATGGACACAAACACGCTGCCTCAGCTGAGGCTCGAAACAGTGACCTTCAGGTTACTAGTCTGATGCCTTGTCCACTAGGCCACGCGCCAACACACATGACAAATGTAAATGTAAATTAAACAACGTGTAACCTGCTAACTTGCGGAAATAAATAAGCTGTTCCTGATTCACTCAAGAGTCACACACAATTAACTGACCAGTAACAACGAGTAACAGATGGAATAATCAGTCCCGTTTCTCACCATCACTCCGCTTCAGGAAACCGATGATTATAAAATCACATCTCAGGACAGTGTCCGAGATCGCTGCAGTTCTAGGGTCGCTACCAAGGTATTTATCAATTTAACATCATTACGTCGGTCGGACTTCTAAATGTATTGTCCTCAGCATAGTGAGCAAAAGTGTTCTCTCTCAGGATAATCCCATCCCAGACACTGGTGTCCCAGACTGAGCCCCGCCTCTTCTATCTGTGTATTTCCCCAAGGCCTCACTTAAATGAACTCTCGGACCGGGACATCCAGCAGAAATAGCGCCGCTGGGCACAAAGCGGAATTACATGCCTGCGGTAACATCTCCAACATCAGAGAGTGCTTCGTTGGAAACGTGACCCGTTAGAACCATTGGGAATTAAACCTGAAGCATTGTCGTTAAAGGGGATGGTGAGGAATCGACCAAAATGTCCCCATCCCTTGGGTGGGGTTGTTCACTCATTCAGATGTTCACAAGTTCACTGTCAGTCCAGGTCTGAGTTCCTGCAGAGACTTCAGTTCCATCTCCCCAGTCTCACTGAAGTGAAATTTCTCCACAGCCTGAAACAGAGGGAAGAATACAGGGAAATAAACAAATAATACAACAGTGACTGTAACAGCGGGCTGGGGTTAATATTTCAGCAACGCTGACAAACAAATATCACCCGGATCCACTGATATTTTATCACACTGAGCATTAACAAGAATACTCACTCAATATAAGCCAGACTTGGGACGGCCAGTATTAGGTGACGGAGAGCAGGGACAGATCGGTCCGTAAGCGAGTTTAATCTCAGGTCCAGCTCTGTCAGTGATTGGTTTCCACTGAGAGCCGAGACAAGATCCTCGGCACCAGAATCCGTGAGACCAACTTTCCACAGCCTGGAGATGAGAGAAAGTGAGGGTGAAGGACACAGAGAGACAGGACACAATACAAATCCCTAGTGCTTATCTGTAACACAATTACTGATCATATCAATGTCAAATGTCAGACTCGCAGTGACTGTAAACACAAACTCCCACAGTCTAGTACTTACCACAGTTTCTGTATTTTACACTCCGGGTTTCCAAGAGCCTCAGCCATCAGTTTCACTCCTGAATCTCCCAGTTTATTAGTACTCAGGTTCAGCTCTGTAAGTGTACAGTTTGCACTGAGAGTGGAGGCGAGATCCTCGGCACCAGACCCTGTGAGGCCAACATCGTTCAGCCTGGGGTTGAGAGAGAGTGAGAGTGAAGGACACACAGACAGGAGACATCGGAAATCCCCAGTGTTTATCAGTAACACAATTACTGATCAGCTTGATGTTCAATTTCTGACACCCAGTAACTGTAAACACAATCTCCAACAGTCTGGTACTTACCGCAGTTTCTGTACTTTACACTCCGGGTTCCTCAGAGCCGTAGACACCAGTTTCACTCCTGAATCTCCCAGGTCATTACCCCCAAGTCTAAACGCAAAGAGAAAAACTAATGAACAAAGAGATTGAAACCGTGGGTATGAGGGAATATCTGTCATTCGGATATTTCTGGAAACATGAAACGCTTCAGTATATCATTGATTGGGATTCCCACTACTGTCAAATTTCACTACTGACTGTCAGTAATTTACTGTCAATGTGACTCTGTAATTTCCCATATTCTGTCTCCTTCCCCAACAGTTAGAATAGTATTCCTGATGTGAGAATGTCAGAAGGGCCAGGGTTGAAGGATGAGAGATCGTCCCTCTGAGAGGAAGAATTGTGGGTGGGAAAATCTCCATGGGAGATGCGCGCAGAGACCCGCACCACAGGAAAAGTGCTGGGAAAAATGATCCCCACAGGAGGAAGGGGAACGAGGAACAGGGATCCCCATAGGGTGATGGGGAAAGAGGAAGAGTAATCCCGAGAGGATGAAGGGAGATGGGGAAGAGAGATCCCACAGGATGAAGGAGGTGGGGAACAGTGATTCTACACAGCAGGAATGGAAATGGGGAAGAGAGACTCCAGAGGAGAAAGCGGAATGCGGAACAGAGATTCCTATTGGAGGGATGGGGATGGGCAAGAGAGAACCCCGCAGGAGGAAGGGAATGAGCAAGGGAGAACCTGACAGAGGAAGGGGAACGGGGAAGTGATCCCCACAGGAGGAAGGGAATGAGCAAGGGAGAACCTGACAGAGGAAAGGGGATGGGGAAGTGAAACCCATGGGAGGAAGGGAATGAGCAAGGGAGAACCTGACAGAGGAAGGGGGATGGGGAAGTGATCCCCACAGGAGGAAGGGAATGAGCTAGGAGAACCTGACAGAGGAAGGGGGATGGGGAAGTGATCCCCACAAGAGGAAGGGAATGAGCTAGGGAGAACCTGACAGAGGAAGGGGGATGTGGAAGTGATCCCCACAGGAGGAAGGGAATGAGCAAGGGAGAACCTGACAGAGGAAGGGGGATGGGGAAGTGATCCCCACAGGAGGAAGGGAATGAGCTAGGAGAACCTGACAGAGGAAAGGGGGATGGGGAAGTGATCCCCACAGGAAGAAGGACTTAGGGAATAAAGATTCCACTGGAGGAACCAGATGGGGAAGACAGATCCAAAAGAACGAATGGGGAGAGGGAATTGAGATCTCACCGGAGGAAGGAGATTCGAGAAGAGTTCCCAGAAGGGTAATGGGGGTGGAGATTAGAGATATCACAAGGGGAGGAGGACGGGGAAGAGAGCTGACAACAGGAAGGGAATGGGGAAGAGAAATCCCCACAGAGGGAAGGGAGAGGAGGAAGAGAGACCACCCACAGGGGAAAGGGGGTGGAGAAGAGAGATTCCATAGGGGGCAGGAGGACGGGGAAGAGAGAACCCACAGCAGGAATGGGGATGTGGAAGAGAGATACCACAGGGGAACGGGAGTGGGAAGAGAAGCCCCCATGGCGGAAATGGGGTGGGGAAGTGAGACCCGACAGAAGGATAGGGAGAAATGAATGCACAGGAGGAATGAGACATGCAGAGAGGTCCAACAGTGGGAATGGAAGTGTGCACAGAGATCCCACAGGAGTATAGTGTTGAGAAAAGTTGCTCCCACAAGAGGAGCTGATGCGGACGTAGATCCTCGGGGAGAGCTTGGTCTAAACTGAGGTCCACAATCGGGAGAAAAGATGCCCACGTAGTGACTGAGTATCGGGGATTGAGAAAAGTCACACAGTTGGATTGATGGAGATAGTCACTCACAGGGAAGGGCAGAGGAGGACAATCTCACAGCAGCATTTCTAAAGCTCTCACTGGGAAAGACAGCTCACACTCTCTTGTCCCTCAACGGGAAAATGGCGGGATGTCCCTACACACCCCCTTGCAATTTGTGTCGGTCTGGGTGTCATTAATATTGAGAAGGAACAATATCAATGGACGTGTCACAGGGAGCGAGAAGCATGGCCAATCCTGTGATTTACTACCATTAAACGAATGGCTGTTGTTCGTGATCTGATGGAGTCTCCAAATCCCATAGAAAGAACCACAGAACCCTTCTGTCCCTGTGAAATTACTGATCGGTCCACTGGTCATTAGTCACAGTTTTTCCCAATCTGATTTACTCCGATTTTAGCCAATTTCCTTAGCATTGAAACAACACAATGGAACAGTTTCACATTTCAGAGTGAGACAGAAATCTGGTTACCTCAACTCCTGACACTTGTGTAGCCCGGATCCCAGCCGCTGGATTCCTTCAAACTGAATGCGGCAGTTCCAAAAATCAAGGTGTATTATTGTATCACAGAATCCGATGACATGAGACAGGACCGCACAGTCAATCGGGGTCAGTGGCATTTCACTGAATGAAAGTTTTTCCACAGATCCTAGTGCGGTCTGAGCCAGTCCAGTATTCTGAGACTCAAACAGGTAATGCAATGTGTTCAGAAGGCTCCTTTTACCAGCTTCACTCCCCATGTTTCCACTCTGGCGTTTAACCTCCTCTTTCACCCAGTCAATCACCCGGCAGGTTGTTTGATGAGGAAATGGACCCAGGAACTCCTCCAGGCACCGAGCTGTCATTGGTGAAGAGAGACCAGCAACAAAACGGAGAAATATGTCAAATCGCCCATCTGTCGTGTTGTGGGTTTCAGTGACGAATTTCAGGATTTTTCTGGGATGTTTCATCAGGAATTGTGCGACTGCAGCTACAAACTCTTGGATGGTGAGGTGTGGGAATGTGTACACCACGCTCCGGGCAGAATCCTCTCTATCCAAAAGCTCCATCAGGAACCCGGACAGGAACTGGGAAGGCTGCAGATTGTAGTTGATCAAATCTCCATCTGTAAACACAATCTTCTTCTCAGACACTCCTCTGAAGGCCATCTGACCAACCCTGAGTAACACATCACGGGGGTTCTCAATCTCACGGCCGTGGTTTCTGAGGATGTTGTAAATATAGTAGGAGTACAGTTGGGTGATCGTCTTGGGAACTCGCTGCGGGTCCCTGACTCTTTGTGTGAAAAAGGGGCCCAGTGCCAGGGCGAGGATCCAGCAGTAGGAAGGGTTGTAGCTCATGGTGTACAGGATCTCGTTCTCCTTCACATAATTGAAAACAGCTTCCGCCACCGTCTGATCTTCAAAATGTCTGATGAAATATTCCTTCCGTTCCTCATCAACAAATCCAAGAATTTCAGCCCAGACACTGGTCTTAGCCTTTTCCAATAAATGTAACGCAGTGGGGCGGGTGGTCACCAGCACTGAACACCCTGGGAGCAGCTTGCCCTGGATTAAACTGTACACAATGTCAGACACTTCACACCACCACTCGGGATCTGGGCACTGGTGCTTGGGTTCTGTATCTCTCCAACTGTCCTCAAAATCGATTTTGTGTTTGAATTCATCTAAACCATCGAATATAAACAGCAACCCCTCTGGGTTCTTCAAGACTTCTCTCAGGATATTCCCAAAGTAAGGATACTGATCCAGAATCAGTTCCTTCAGGTTTATTCGACAGTTAATACTGTTTAAATCACGAAATTTGAAACTGAAGACAAACTGGAACTGTTGGTATATTATCCCCGTGGCCCAGTCATAAACAATCTTTTGTACCATTGTTGTTTTCCCGATCCCCGGGACGCCGGCCACTGCTGCTGAACTCCCGGATTTGGATTTACTCCCGGAAAAGCTGCTCTGGAACAACTGATCTGCCCGGATTTTTTCCAGCTCTCCCCGGAGATGTTTCTCTCTACACTCCTCGTGGTCTCTGCCTCTTGCCAGCAGCTCATGTTCCACCAGTCTCCGATCTCGAACAGTAGAAATGACCGTGAGCTCAACGTATCGATCAACCAGCTGGAAAACCTTCACCTTCTCCCTCATCAGGATCGTGTTCACTCTCAGTGTTGCAGTTTGTGCCCGCAGAGTCTCCTTGTGTTTCTGTTGAACATCTTCCATGGGAAGAGAGAACATATTCAAAATGTTAAATGGCTCATCTGACAAAGAACTTTATAACTGCATTTCAACATTCAGTGTTTGAGATTACGTGAATAAATTCAATGCTTCCATGGATATTAGGACAGGAAGTAAAATTCTGTTCGCAGACACAGAATTGACAGCAACGTATGTCCCTGAAAATGTCCAATCCTCATTTTCTGGTTCTAGTTATTTGTGAAAGTGAACATTCCCCTGATTGCACTTTTTGAGGAAGCTTAAACAAGCATCACTCCCCACTAACATCTTAACTACATTCTACAGAGGCGTGGTTGAGAGTGTGCTGACCTTTTGCATCACAACCTGGTACTCCAGCTGCAGTGCTGCAGACAAAAAAGCCTTGCAGAGGGTGGTTAGGGGAGCAGAGAAGGTTATTGGGGTCTCCCTACCTTCTGTCCAACTCCTCTTTCAGAGTCGATGCCTCCAGAAGACACGGTACATCATTAAAGACCCCTCACACCCTCTCCATGAACTGTTTGTTCTTCTGCCATCAGGGAAACGTTACAGGAGCATCAAAACTAAAACCACAAGGCTACTAAACAGCTTCCTCCCACAGGCAGTCAGACTGCTAAATAGCTCTTCTACCTGACTCTGCTTTGGACACTTTTAACTGCACTGGACACTTGTAACTTGATTGTAACTGACATGTGGCTGTTGTGTTTTACTTTTTATTGTTGTGTTTACTGTTTATTGTTGCGTTTGTTATGTTATGATTGCATTGCTCCTGGGAAACGCTGTCTCATTCTGCCCTGCAGAACTGATGTACAGTTAGAATGACAATAAAGTTTTAGAATCTTGAATATTCTATTGCAATCCTGACTGCACTCCCGTTACAACATTTCACTATATTTAAAGCATTGTTTGCATCATTAACAGACGATGTTAATGTTGATCTGGTTTGGAAATATGGAGAGCAGGACACTGTGCATTTTGGCAAAGTTGTACACTGGGGAGTCACAGGTGTCCACTGCTCTTGCATCAAATCAGGAACAGAATATGCGGGAAATACTCAAGTCGGGCAGCGTCTGGGGAGAATCACATTGAAGTTGTGGATCGATAACCCATCGGAATGACAAGAAAGAAAATGGTTAGTTTTCAATCGCAGTGATGGAGGATTGGTGGAAAGATGGAATCTGTGCTAATGGAAGAAACCAAAGCGTCTGTCTCAGTAATGTACATCGTGTCTGTGGGCGAGGGTGGTGAAGTCTTGGCAAATGCTACTCATCAGTCTTGATGTGGGGGTGTGGAGCGCTGTCTTATGAGGCCTCCGTCTGTCAGAGTCGACCGTAGATGTCCTGCCCCTGCAAGCCGGGACACTCCGATATGGAGAGGAAGCTTTTGCCGATGTAGCAAGTTCCCTCTCTCCATGCATCTGATGAACACAAAGGAACGGCAGACACTGACACAGCTTGGCACCGGAGGTGTCGCAGGATATGCCAGTCTGCGTTGAACACCATTTAACACTGACTTAGGGGCTCCAACTCCAGAGTTTTCCCAAACTCTTTCCCATGAGGGGTACAGTTGCAAGGCAGTGGAGTTTTGAGATCAGAGGTTTTCCTGCTCCTGGGTGAGCTGCCGATCACGGCCGATGAGCCCATCTGAACAAAGCGACTGGCTGTAAGGCATCTGTGCCCCTTCTCCTATCAGAAGAAACGCTTTACCAGGCTTAGTGGCTGAACCGCATGTGAATGCCAGGAGCTGGACAGAGGATACTCGCCACTGGGAGCATTTAATAGGACGTGGCATCTCATCCGTACTGCCAACCCCCCGGGTATAACAATCTTAAGCAACCAACGGGCACTGTATTATTAACAATCAGTCGGTAAATTGGTTTATTATTGTCACATGCACCACTGTAAAATGGAAAACTTTTCTGCACGCGATCCGAACAGATCATTACAGCACATCGGTGCAATGAGGTCGTACAAGGAAAAATGGAACAGAATAGTTCAGGGAAACAGTGTTTCAGTTGCCGAGAAAATGCAGTGCAGGCAGACAATAAGGTAGAAGGTCAAAGGATCATTGGGAGGTCAGCGTTGAGTTTTTTTGGGGACTATGTCCCTAAACTGTAGAACTCAACACCTAAAACTACAGTACTATGCAGAAGTCTGAGGTGTATATTAGGACTGACACATTTTGTCTTTTATTTTCTAGTTTGCACTTTATCCCGTTGTGATGCGGTTTGAACGGCATCGCCTGGATGAAAGGTGCTTTATAAATAAGTTATTTTTATTATTATTATTATTACTATCTTAGCCTAAACTGGTAAAACGTGAGGTACAGGCATAGTCAAGCACACTCATGTCTCAATTGATAGGATAATTCAGACTATTCTTGTGGTGTATAGTATTGTGGGTTTTCGAAGATTTACACAAGTATTGCTGTGTGGGCCTAATTTATTAATACTATTCTGCAAAGCCTTTAGGATGATACCAGTTATTGATATTACGATTGGGATAACGAATACCCTGTTCGTGTTCCATAGTCATTCATTTTGTCCTTTTAGATAGATAGATAGATAGATAGATACTTTATTCATCCCCATGGGGAAATTCAACATTTTTTTCCAATGTCCCATACACTTGTTGTAGCAAAAACTAATTACATACAGTACTTAACTCAGTAATAATATGATATGCATCTAAATCACTAACTCAAAAAGCATTAATAATAGCTTTAAAAAAAAGTTCTTAAGTCCTGGCAGTTGAATTGTAAAGCCTAATGGCACAGGGGAGTATTGACCTCTTCATCCTGTCTGAGGAGCATTGCATCAATAGTAACCTGTCGCTGAAACTGCTTCTCTGTCTCTGGATGGTGCTATGTAGAGGATGTTCAGGGTTTTCCATAATTGACCGTAGCCTACTCAGCGCCCTTCGCTCAGCTACCGATCTTAAACTCTCCAGTACTTTGCCCACGACAGATCCCGCCTTCCTTACCAGCTTATTAAGACGTGAGGCGTCCCTCTTCTTAATGCTTCCTCCCCAACACGCCACCACAAAGAAGAGGGCGCTCTCAACAACTGACCTATAGAACATCTTCAGCATCTCACTGCAGACATTGAATGACGCCAACCTTCTAAGGAAGTACAGTCGACTCTGTGCCTTCCTGCACAAGGCATCTGTGTTGGCAGTCCAGTCTAGCTTCTCGTCTAACTGTACTCCCAGATACTTGTAGGTCTTAACCTGCTTCACACATTCTCCATTAATGATCACTGGCTCCATATGAGGCCTAGATCTCCTAAAGTCCACCACCATCTCCTTGGTCTTGGTGATATTGAGACGCAGGTAGTTTGAGTTGCACCATATCACAAAGTCCTGTATCAGTTTCCTATACTCCTCCTCCTGTCCATTCCTGACACACCCCACTATTGCCGTGTCATCAGCGAACTTCTGCACATGGCAGGACTCCGAGTTATATTGGAAGTCTGATGTGTACAGGGTGAACAGGACCGGAGAGAGTACGGTTCCCTGCGGCACTCCTGCGCTGCTGACCACCGTGTCAGACCTACAGTCTCCCAACCGCACATACTGAGGTCTATCTGTCAAGTAGACATATTTCAACATATTAATTCAATATATTTCTGGCATTTTTTAACTAATTCATTTCTGTAAGTTATGTGTGTTTGGAATGGCTATATATATTTAAAAAGTTGCTTTTGCTTGTTTATTCTGTAAAATTACATCCGAACGCATATCATGGATTATGCTATCTGAAATAATGATCGGACGCAGTATGATATGAAGGACTCCGATAGGACTCGAAAAGTGGCGCAGGCTTGTACTTACTGTAAGTTGTGGTGTTTTTCATCAGTTGTAGTTTAAGCAAGATTTTTGGGAATGTTGTCCACGACTTGATTGTGCTTGTGCAAGTAATGAGATTCAGTTAAACTACTGCAGGATCTTGTAAAGTCGGATTGTTTCTAGTTTCTCTTGTAATTTTCAGCATATATCGTCATGAAACTATTGGTCGTTTATTCTGTATTTTTGATAACTACATGTGTTAACAACCTTGTCCTGTATTGCGACAATAATCCCTTCTGTTTCTGGGAAGCGTTCTCCAACTCTGAGCCAGGGGCTTGACGCTTCCTTGTCGACATCTAGTCGGCTCAGATCGTGTGTCTCCTTCCGTGGGGAGTCAGACTCTTCCATTGGTTAGCGTTTTATGATAGTTTCTTCATTTTTTATGGGTTAAGCTTTCATTTTCGTTCAGTGATGTGTACCCCTTATTGGATTTGCATATGCTTGTACGGAGTGCTGAATCCTGCTTGCGTTATAAAAATATGTCAATAGAGCTAATTGAGGATTTCAGAAAAGGCGAGATGAGGGAACACAACACACCAGTCCTCATAAAGGTATCTGATGTGGAAAGAGTGAGCAATTCCAAATTCCTGGCTGTCAGTATCTCCCAATATCTAACCTGGACCCAATATATCGATGCAGCTACAAAGAAGGCACAACAGTGACTATATTTCATCAGGAGTTTCCAACATCACTCGAATATTTCTACAGGTGTAACTTAGAGAGCATTGTAACTGGCTGCATCACCGTCTGGTTCATGGGGACTACTGTACAGGATCGGAGTAAGGCGCACACTCAACGATTCAGGAACAACTTCTCCTCTGACTTCCAGTTTCTGAATGGACATTGGACCCATCGATACTGTTTCACTAATCTCTTTTTAAATTTCTATTTCTGCACTACTTATTTAGTTTAATATTTCATATAATCACACAGACATGCATAGTTCTATATGTTCAACTTCCAGGCAGCTTTGCTGCACAGCCAGATCCACTATCTGACAGGCCACATGTCTCGAATGGATAACTCCAGGTTACCGAAAGCAGTACTATACGGAGAACTCTCTCAGGGCAAGAGAGATCGTGGTGCCCCGCGCAGGAGGTACAAGGACCAAATTAAGCAGAGGCTCTCTCAGGCAAATATGGAGGTCAACGAGTGGCAGCCGCTGATCCATGGAAAAACCAAGGATTTTGAGGAACCCAGAAGAGCGACTGCTGAAAAGAAGAGGGGATGCAAGAAGGATCCAAATACCCAAACGCCCGAATCCCAGCTGTCCCTCTGTCCCAACTGTTCCCGGGTCTGCAGATCCAGAATTGGCCCCTACAGTCACCAACAATCGTGTCATCATCCAGTGCCACCACCCTCCCTCCCCCCCCCCACACACACAGACACACACACACACACACACACACACACACACACACACACACACACACACACACACACGCGCGCACACACACACACACACACACACACACACATTTGGGAAGAGAACAGGATTCAGGGTATGTTTCATGATCATTAATGCTTGGTGGAACCCCGGAATGCCCATTCCCTCTAATCCTTTTGTTCCCCGGATCTGGAGTACCTGGTGCTGCTGTGTAAACCTTTCCGGCTGCCAAGGGAGTTCCCGGCTGTTATTATCACAGCTGTGTAATAACAACATCCCCCAGTTGTGTGTTACTGTCACAGAGGGGGGCTGATTCCCTTCCGAAGTCGGTCAGGACTTCCCAAACCACAAAATTTGTATCAACAGTTCCATGTGAACAGCACTTGCCGTGTCACCGACTGCTTACAATGCCGGTGATCAGCAGGAGCTCAAGAAATTCAGCTCCGATCTGTGCAAAGTTATCCAGGCGGCGAAACGACAATACAGAGATCGTATTCAGGCACAGCTCTCCACCAACAACACACACAGCTTATGGCAGGTCTGTACATCAATGCAGACTTCAGAGCTAAGTGCAGTGGTGCTGCCAACATCGCTGCCTGTCTCCCAGAGGATCTAAGTCTCTTTACGCTCGGTTCGATATCGCCAACACTGAGACCCCGAGGAGAGCCGACAAAGCGACCTGCACATTGGTCATCTCTGAGGCTGAAGTTCGCAGGTGTTTCCAACGAGTGGACAGTCGCAAGGTTGAGGGACCGGACGGCATCCCAGGGCGGGTACTCAGGATGCGCGCGGCACAACTGGCAGGTGTATTTACGGATATTTTTAATCTCATCCTCTCCCACTGTAGAGTTCCCTCCTGCTTCAAATCATCGATCATTGTTCCTGTACCTAAAACGACGAAGGCAACATGCCTGAACGTTTGAGTCCTGTCGCACTCACCTCAGTAATAAGCAAATGCTTTGAGAGGCTGGTCCTGGACTACATCTGCAGCTTGTTACCACCCACACTGGACCCCCTACAATTCACCTACCGACACAACCGATCAACAGATGACACAATAGTCACTGCTCTGCACACCTCCTTAAACATCTGGAGAAGAGGGATGCTTATGTGAGAATGATGTTATTAGACTACAGTTCAGCATTCAATACCATCATTCCCTCCAGGCTTGACAAGAAGCTCAGAGACCTCGGCCTTCACCCTGCCTTGTACAGCTGGGTCCTGGATTTCCTGTCGGATCGCCGGCAGGTGCTAAGAGTGGGCTCCCTCATCTCTGCCCCTCTGCCCCTCAACACAGGAGCCCCTCAGGGCTGTGTCCTAAGCACCCTCCTTTACTCTCTGTATGCGCATGACTGTGTCGCCACCCACAGCTCCAATCTGCTAATTAAATTTGCTGAGTATACTATATTTATTGGCCAAATCTCAAGTAATAACGAGGCAGCCTACACAGAAGAAGTCATCAGCCTGACACAGTGGTGTCAAGAAAACAACTTCTCCCTCAATGTCGCAAAGACAAGAGGAATGGAGATAGGCTAACCCCCACTGATATCAATGGGTCTGGGGTTGAGACAGTGAACAGCTTCAAGTTCCTTGGCATTCACATCACTGAGGACCTCACATCAATTGTGTGGTGAAAAAAGGCACAACAGCACCTCTTTCACCTCAGATAGAACCATAGAACCGTAGAATATTAGCCCTTCCTGACTGTGCCAAACCATTTTTCTGCCTAGTCGCACTGAACAGCACCTGGGCCAGACCCAGCACTGATCCCCGTGGCACATCACTGGTCACAGGCCTCCACTCAGAGTAGCAATCTTCCACTACTACTCTCTGGCTTCTTTCATTGAGCCAATGTCTGATGCAATTTACTACCTCTCCATATATACCTAGCGACTGAATCTTCCTAACTAACCTCCCATGCGGGACCTTGCCAAAAGCCTTACTGAAGTCCATGTATATAACATCCACTGCTTTCCCTTCATCCACTTTCCTGGAAACTTCCTCGAAAAGCTCTAATGGATTGGTTAAACATGACGCATAAAGCCATACTGACTTTTTCTAATAAGTCCCTCTCTACCGAAATACCTGGAGACCTTATCTCTTAGTATTCCTTCCAATAATTTACCTACTACCGATGTCAAACTTACCGGCCTATAATTTCATGACTTACATTTTGAGCCTTTTTTAAACAACAGAACTACATGAGCTATCCTTCAATCCTCTGGCACCCGGTCCGTGGATATCGACATAATACTTATGCCAGGGCCACTGCAATTTCAACATTAGTCTCCTTCAAGGTCCGAGCGAATACCCCGTCAGGTCCTGGGGATTTATTTACTCTGATTTGCCTCAAGACAGAAAGTACCTCCTCCTCTTTAATCTGTATAACTTCCATGACCTCCCTACTTGTTTGCCTTGTTTCCATAGACTCCATTCCAGTTTCCTTAGTAAATAGAGATGCAAAATACCCATTTAAGATCTCCCCCATTTCTTTTGGTTCCATACATAGCCGACCACTTTGATCTTCAAGTGGACCAATTTTATCCCTTACTATCCTTTTGCTCTTAACATACCTGTAGACGTTCTTAAAATTATCGTTCACTCTGACTGCCAAAGCAACCTCATGTCTTCTTATAGCCCTCCTGATTTCTTTCTTAAGTATTTTCTTACTCTTTGTATACTCCTCAAGCATCTTACTTCCTCCCTGTTGCCTATACATGTTATACATCTCTCTCTTCTTCTTTATCAGAGTCCCAATATCCCTCGATAACCAAGGCTTTTTATTCCTATTCATTTTGCCTTCAACCATGACAGGAACATACAAACTCTACACTCTCAAAATTTCTCCTTTGAAGGCCTCCCACTTACAAATCACATCATTGCCAGAGAACAACCTGTCCCAATCTACGATTTTTAGATCCCTTCTTATTTCTTCAAATTTGGCCTTTTTCAGTTTTAGAACGTCAACCCGAGGACCAGATCTATCTTTATCCATGATCAAGTTGAAACTAATGACGTTATTATCACTAGAAGGAAAGTGTTCCCCGATACACACTTCCGTCACCTGCCCTAACTCATTTCATAATAGGAGATCTAATATTGCATCCTCCCTAGTTGGTACATCTATATATTGATTTAGAAAACTTTCCTGAACACATGTTGCAAACTCTAACCCATCTAGACCTTTAACAGGATGGGAGTTCCAAGCAATGTGTGGAAAATTAAAATCTTCTACAATGACAAATTTCTGTCTCCTGCAGTTGTCTGTTATCTGTCTGCAAATTTGCTCCTCCAATTCTCGCTAACTATTGGGTAGTCCATAATACAACCCTATTAATGTGGTCATACCTTCCGGTTTCTCAGCTCCACCCATAGGGCCTCAGTAGACAAGCCATCTAATCTATCCTGCCGAAGCACTGCTGTAATATTTTCCCTGACTAGCAAAGCCACCACCCACGCTTTATCCCTCTGTCTCTATCACGTCTGAAACATTGGAACCCTGGAACATTGAGCTGCCAGTCCTGCCCCTCCTGTAGCCAAGTTTCAGTAATGGCTATGATGTGATAATTCCATGTGTCAATCCAGGCCCTCAGCTCGTCTGCCTTTCCCGCAATACTCCACGCTTTGAAATATACACACCTCAGAATATTATTACCACCACCCACAACCTTGCTATTTGTGGCTTTGCATGAACTACCACCATTATTTATGTTTACCACCGTTCCACTATCTACTCTGGCACTCTGGTTCCCATCCCTCTGCCAATCTAGTTTAAACCCTCCCCAATAACACTAGCAAACCTCCCTGCAAATATATTGGTCCCCTTGTAGTTCAGGTGTAACCCGTCTCTCTTGTACAGGTCCCACCTGCCCCAAAAGAGGTCCCAATGATCTAGAAATCTGAAACCCTGCCCCCTACTCCAGTTTCTCAGCCACGTGTTCATCTGCCAGAGCATCGCACTCTTACCCTCACTGGCACGTGGCACAGGAAGCAATCCGGAGATTACTACCCTCTATGTCCTGTTTTTCAACTTCCTACCAAGCTCTCTGTACTCACTCTTCAGGACACCCTGACTCTTTCTACCTATGGCATTGGTACCGATGTGTAGCACGAAATTTGGCTGATCACCCTCCCACCTCAGAATGCTGTGCAGGCGATCAGAGACATCTCTGACCCTGGCACCGGGGAGGCAACAAACCATCCGGGAGTCTCTGTTACGACCATAGAATCTCCTGTCTGTACCCCTGACTATGGAGTCCCCTATCACTACCGCTCTCCTCTTCTTCCTCCCCCCGTTCTGCACTGCAGCACCAGATTCAGTGCCAGAGATCCGGCTGCCGCAGTTTGTCCCAGGTAATCCTTCCCCCCAACAGTATCCAAATTGGTATACCTGTTCTGGAGGGGAATGGCCACAGGGAAACACTGCAGTAACTGCCCTTTCCCCTTCCCTCGACTGACGGTAACCCAATTACCTGTGCCCTGTTCCTTAGGTGTAACTACCTCCTGGAAGCTACTATCTATAAACTGCTCAGTCTTTCGAATGATCCGGAGGTCATCCAGCTCCTGCTCCAGTTCCCTAACGCGGTCTGTTAGGAGCTGCAGCTGGGTGCACTTCTTGCAGGTGTCGTTGTCAGGGACACCGGATGTCTCCCTGACTTCACACATCCTGCAAGAGGAGCATTCCAACATCCTGCCTGGCTTATTCTCTAGTCTGAACAAAAAAAAAAAAGAAAAACAGCAAAACAGATGGTTGAGATGGTTGAGGACATTTGGGATGGGCCCCTAAATTTTGTGCATCCTGACTGGCTGCATCACTGCCTGGTATGGGAATTGTACTTCCCTCAATCGCAGGACTCTGCAGAGAGTGGTGCGGATAGCCCAGTGCATCTGTAGATGTGAACTTCCTACTATTCAGGTCATTTCAGGGACAGGGGGTAAAAAGTGCCCGAAGGATCATTCTGGACCCAAGTCTCACCAAGCACAAAGTGCTCCAGCTGCTACCATCCGGGAAATGGTACCGCAGTGTTAAAGCCAGGACCAACAGGCTCCGCGACAGCTTCTTTCATCAGGCCATCAGACTGATTAAGTCATGCTGATACAATTCTATTTCTACAATTGAATACATAAATACACGCTCACCGCACACGCTTTACTGTAATTGTGCTGCTGGCGCAGAAAATCAATTTTCACGAAATGTATCCATGATATTAACCCTGACCCTGAAAATTTTTATCTGGCTGTTGTCTCATTTTTCTAGATCTGTTATTCATCATCCTCATACTGTCCTCGTTCATATCAGTCTACGCGCTTTCCAGTGCACATGGTGTTTTCCAGAAATTGCTATTTAAGTTCTTATTTTTCTTTGCATATTTCCGGATCCGTTTCAGACCAGGATATTATACCAAACCAATACGTCAATATGGGCACAGTGAATGTTTACTACCTTTGTTATATTTTTACTGTTCAGCTCTGTTTGGCAGATTTTCTTGATCCTCGATGCAAATTCAAAGTTTGTTCAGCCTTGCAGTAAATTCAGATTTTCAGCTTTGAAGTAAATTTTGTTGGCAGGTTTTCCTTTATCACACGATTATCTATTTTCTTTGCTTATTGATATCCTAAATATACGTTTCATATTCTGTTGCATTGTATCCTGATGCTCTGTTTGATATTCCACCGGTTCTATTGCACCTTTCTTTATGTTTAATCATGTTCTGTACTTTCCTAGTCTAAAGTTCATGCTTATATATTTGGAAATTAGTTCCATTATTTGAATTATTTGTTTCAGCTTTACTGATGCAAGAGCAAATAATTTAAAATCATCAATGTATAACTGTGTCAAGGTATAATTCGTATTTTCTTCTGATTAGATACCTGATTTTGTCTGTTTCAGTAAATTATGAGTGGGCTTAAAGCTAGACAAAACCATAGTGTGCTCAGTGAGTCTCTCTGGAAAATCCCTCCATTTATTTTGATAGTGGTCGTTGTTCCTCTGTGGTTGTTAATAGGACGTTTATTTTACGCGAATGCTTCATCAGATGTTGCAGAAATTTCACAAGTATTGTATGAATTTTATATATATTTGGAACCTTTTAAACACACGTGGAACAGAATCAGATGTGTTTTGTATTGATAGACAATATAACACTGAAAGATTTCTGCTTTCTACAGGGTTTGAAATAGAATTACATAATCTTTTATCTGTTGTTCAAACCCGAACGGTATTCTGTCTGCTGTCCTGTGAGTATATTGTGGTTATCTAAGTTGTTATCTGAGTTGTTATTAGTTACGGGATGTACGATGCTATAATTCTAGATATAAAATTGCCTTATTATTATTAGGAGCTAATAATAACATAGTAGGTGACCATTTAGTAGTCTTATAAATGCAGAATAAAGCTGTCGTTTAGACTGGTGGTACATACCTTCAGCCTTTTTTATGTTCTGCCCCATGGGAGTATGACAGAGAGGATGTATGAGGTGGTTTGGGGTTCAGTAGCAAGGCTTTGGGTCGGGTTTGCGTCTTGCCAGCTTGATTGAGTTCCTCCAGGAGGTGACAAAGGTGTTGGATGATGTTACACATGGAAATTGTCTACTTGTATACTGGCAGAGTCTTTGACAAGATCCCACATGGGAGGTTCATACAGAAAATTAACATGCTTGAGAACTGTGGGGAATTGTCCTGGCTGCCGGGGACCCAAACGGGGAGAAATTTATTGGCTGGCGGGTGGTGAATCGGTGAAATTATTGCCATAGACGTCTGAAGAAGACACCTCATTGAGTATATTTAAAATGCAGGTCGATATGTTCCTGATTAGGAAAAGTGTCAATGTTTACTGGGATAATGGGGTAGAGAGGAATTGAAGAGCAAATTCACTGAGCCGAATGGCTTAATTCTGCTCCTGGATCTTATGGTTTCAGGGAGCATCTGGAGTATTGTGTTCACTTCTGATTGTCGAGCTCTTGGAAGGATTGGTTAGGGTGCAGAACAGGTTCATCAGGGTGTTGCCTGGATTCGGTGACATGTGCTACAAGTAGAGGTTTGATAAACTTGCTTTGTTTACTCTGGAGGTAGAATACAGATCTGACTGAGGTGTGCAAGTTTGAGAGATAAGAGTTTGGGTCGACAGCCTGTATTTTGTTTGTTTATTTTTACATATGACTGGTGTCTAATACCAGAGGGCATTTGGTTAAGGTGAGATGGGGTAAATTTACAGCAATTGTGGGTAGTTTTTTAACAGAGTTGTGGGTGCCTGGAATTTACTGTCTGGGTCAACATGGCTTTGTGAAGGGAAGGTTCTGCCTCACGAGGCTAATTGAGTTTTTTGAAGAGGTAACAAAAAGCAATTGATGAAGGTATGGTGGTAGATGTGGTCTACATGGATTCAGCAGAACCAACAGCTGTATTAATAGAAAAAAATATATTGTAGAATATTCAGGCTGCAAAGAGAGATTCTTTGAATTGTTACTTGAATCCAGAGATCAGCGAATGTTTAATGGCGAATTTTGATTCCCAAGCTTTGCCAAGTCAGAGACTAACATTTGAGATGTGGTTTGAACTGTGCATTTGATCACTCACCTATCAGCTGACTGGGTAATTCAGATAAACCTTGGGTGATGTTCATGTATTCCTGTGGATCAGGACCTGTTTAAATATTTAAAAAAAACATCCATGGAAACAGAGCTAAAATAATTAAAATAACTAAAATATTTATCTCAATGTGCTTTGTGTTCAGTGTGTGGTTTTAACATACCGAGTTCCTGTATTTCCCTCAGTATTCTGTCCAACTTCGGTAACTCAGTCCACCATGTCACAAAGGATTCCCACATCGCCCTCCGGGCCCGGGAGCCTTTGCCCATCACCAAACTGAGGAAGAGTCTGGAACTCTCTGCCCGGTTTCCCTTCTCTGTCAGTTCAGTGACTTTCTACAAAAGGAAACAATGAATTTATTGTGCAGCAGACAGACAGGCATGGAGAATGTACAGGAAAGTATCTGTTCATGGCCCCAGTAGCTTCAGAACAGATGCAGTCACTGAGCTGCTGCCTCATCCGCCCTGGGTTCAGTCATTAACAGAGAAACAGTAACTGAAGGAAATTCTCAATCAATAGTGTGTAAGAATAAGGATTTACTGACACCCTGCAGTAGATGCAATGTGATTAATTTCCTTGATCTGTCAATGTGCAGTATTACATCAACTAGATGTGACAACAAGAACTGAAGAGAGGGGAGAGAGAGAGAGCAAAAACAAATGGATCGCGGCTGACAAAAGTTTATAGTTGGGTGCTTAAATCAAAAGATAAATATTGAATCGAAAGGATACGCAGGTAGGTGAAAGTGTTGGGTCGAAGCTGCTGGCATTAAAAATGAAAAGTCCTGAGAAAGAGGTGATAACGGATTGGACGATGTAGATGTTAAGAAACTGCATAGGTAAAATGACCCTGATGATACAGGCCTGTTAACAGTAGCCAGGATGTGAGCTACAAATTACAACAGGAGAGGGAAGAGGTATGCAAAAAGGGGAATGTGAAAATAGTCATGGGGAATTTCAATATGCAGGTAGCTTTGGAGAATCTGGTCAGTGTTGAATCCTGAGTGAGGAAATTTATAGAATGCCTATGAGATGGCTTTTTAGAGAAGCCTATGGTTGATCCCACGATAGGACAGACGGATTTGCATTTGGTGTTGTGTATTGAGCCAGATTTGATTGGGGAGCTTCAGGTAAATAATCCCTTAAGAGGCAGTGATCATAAAATAGCAAAACTCACACTGCAGTTTGAGCGGGAGAAGGTAAAGTCAGATGGATCAGTGCGACAGTTGGATAAAGGAATTACAGAGGCATAGGAGAAGACCTGGGCAAAAATATATTCGAACATGACTAACAGGGACAATGGCAGAGCGGGAATGGCTGAAGTTTCTCGGAGCAATTAAGAAGGCTCAGGACAAGTGATCACAAAGATGAAGAATTATTCTAAAGGGAGGATGATCAACCATGGCTGACAAGATAGTCAAAGCAGCACGAAAGCAAAGGAGAGGGGACATAATATTACAAAGTATAGTAGAAAGCTGGAGGACTGGGATGCTTTCACAAACCAACAGAAGGCAATTAAAAAGCCGTAAGTAGAGAAAATATGTAAAATGAAGGTAGGCTAGCGAATAACGTAAAATAGCTCACCAAAAGGTCCGTCTGATATATGAAGAGTGAAGGAGAGGAAAGTGGATTTTGTGCCACTGGAAAATGACAGTGGAGAGGTACTGTCAGGGGACAAAGAAATGACAAAAGGTATTAGTAAGTATTTTGCGTCAGTCTTCACTGTAAAAAATACACTAAAACGTGCCAGATATTTGAGAATGTCAAGTGGCAGAAGTGAGTGTACTTGCCATTATTAAGGAGAAGGCACTCGGGAAGCTGAAAGTTCTGAAGATAGATGAGTCAGTTAAGTTCAGTTCCGTTTCTGTTTATTGCCATTTAGAAACCACAGAAGCAATGCAGTTAAAAAATGAGACAACGTTCCCCCAGAATGATATCACAAAAGCATATGACAAAACAGACTACACCAGAAAATTTACATAACGTTTTGTAATCCCCAAATCCATAGTCCAGAGAGGCTGCTGCGTATTAATGTCGCGCTACTGTCTTAGCGCGTTCCCCGGAAAGGAGCTCCAAATACACCAGACAAAACAAGACTACCCAGACACACCAAGTCAGGAGACCAACTCTACCACCCAACAAACCAAAAACTAAAGCTACAAGACCTGATCAACTGCACTCGATTGCTTCTGAAACAGGAGGCTGAAGAGATTGTGGAGACATTAGTGATGATCACTCAAGAATCACGAGATTCTGGAATGGTTCCGGAGGACCGATCATTTTAAACTATAGGCCATTTAGTCTGATCAGCGTTTGGGAAGACGTCAGCAGTCGATAATTGAGGATAATGTTTCGAGGTATTTGGACGCACATGATAAGAAAAAGGCCAACATCCATGGAAGGGAATCTTGTCTGACAGAACTGTTGGAATTTTTTGAGAGAACAGCATGCTGGGTCGACAACGGAAAGTCAGTGCAAGTTGTTCACTTGGACTTCCCGAGGACCTTTAACCAGGTACCACACATGACGCCGTTTAACAAGACAGGGAACGGCAGTATGACAAGAGAGACACTAGCATTGATAGAGGATCCATGATTTTCTCCAGACAGATTTTGACTGACTGTCAGGAAGCACAGAATGGAACAAATGGGGCTTTTTCTTGTTGGATGTTGGTGACCAGTGGTGTTCTGCAGTGGTTGGTTTTGGGAGAATTCCTTTTTCCGTTATGTCAATGATTTGAAGGCTTTATGGACAAGATTGCGCACGTTACGAAGATATGGGGAAAGACAGGAAGCGTTGAGGAAGCAGGGATTTTGCAGCAGGACATGAATGATGAAAAAATTGACAAATCAGTGACAATTGGAATGTAGTATAGGGAGGTACATGGCCATACACTTTGGCAGAAATAATGAAGACATAGAATATTTTTGAGAGTTCTAAAGAGTCTCAGGAGACCTGGTGCAGGATTCCTTGCAGGTTGAGTTGGTGTTAGGAAAGGCAAAAACAAATGCTAGCGTTCATTTCGAGAGGATTAGAATATAAGAACAAGCACTGGCCAGACCTCACTTGTATATTGTGAACGGTTTTAATCCCCTGATCAGTGAAAATACGCGATGCATTGTGGAAAGTCCAGAGAGGAATCCAAACTGACAGAACCAGTAATATTAAACCTAATTTTGATGAGAATGATTCCTGGATGCGCCTGTACTGGCTGGAGTGTGGAAGGATGAGGGGAATCTATTTGTAATCTGTGGAATATCGAAAGGCATTGAGAGGATGTGGAGATGATGTTTCAAAGTGGGGGAGTCTAGAACCAGACGGAACAGTCTCAAAATAGAGGGACGTCCATTTAGAACAGAGATGAGGAGATTCTTTAGCCGAGGAGTAGTGAATCTGTCGAATCCATTGGCACTGACAGCTGCGGAGACCAGGTCATTGGGTATATTTAAAACAGATTTTGGTACCTTCTTGATTAGTCTGGTCAGCAAAGTTCACTGGGAGAAGGCAGGAGAATAGAGTTGAGAGGGATAGTAAATCACCCATGACGTAATGGCGGAGTAGGAAGATGGGCCTACTTGTGTTCCGATACCTTATGGTCTTATGATGTGTAAAGACAACAGAAAGTTAAGGAATGTCAGTGCGGCCGTCTTTTGATGGAGATCGCTACTGCCTGGCACTCGTGCTGCAAAATGGTGATCACTTCCTGAATGCAGGCATGGGCTTCCTCATTTACTGAGGAATTATGAATTAAACATTGAACCGTCTTCAAGCAACATCTTTCTCTCTCTCTATCTCTGGCTATCCATCCCATAGGATGATGATGGTTCCTTTCAGTCAGTTAGTGGGGTGGTACCCCACTCCTCAGAAAGGAACCGTGTGCGTGAGTGGATTTTAGGTGAGTAGGGCGTTGTACCGGTCCAGATCCACCCTCTCGACATCCCCTCCCGGATCCAGCAGCCTGGTTGGGTCCAAGACGGCTGGGGGAAGTTCTGTTGCAGTGACTGGCCAGACCAAGCTTCGATGCGAGGGATGCCCTTTCCGTACTTGTTTGCGAGATGACGTTGACCCTAACAGATGGGTCATCCGCCCTTAGACAGGTCTTGTTTTTCATCCTGCAGGGTGTCTAGCCACCCTCCTCACCAGGCCAGCCTGGTGGGGGGAGCTGGTTTAGTCACTGACCATCCGACCATGCGACAGGTAGTACTGGGTTACATGGTACCGGTAGCACTCAGACAAGTGGTCTGACCAGAACATTCACCGATGATGGAATTAAGGTAATCGAGGATACAACTGAACATGGATGAGCTTAGGACATTGCTCTGAGAGATAAGAGGAATGATGTCCCGGCCTTGAATGATTGATCTCCCAGAACAGTTAGCAGTAGGAAATTGGAAAGGTTTTCCATAACTCGAATAATGGTCAACAATTATGCAATAAATCAGCATAATTCCCTGATGGTCCACTGCACTGTAAAATAATCCCTCAGTTTCACTGCTACCAGGTCTGAGCAGTTACAGTTGCTCAGCATCTGAGATGAGGTAGTAAACTGGATTAGACACTGGCTTTTTGGAGGAATCCAGATCGTGACTATAGACTGTTGCATTTCTGATTGGCGCCTGTAACTCGTGTAGTGTCACGGGGATCGGCGCTGTGTCTGTTGTTGTTTGTCATCTATATCAATGATCTGGATGAAATTATGGTTAACAGTATCAGCAAATTTGCGGATGACACCAACATTGGGAAGGTGCAGTGGACAAAGAGGAAGACTACAAGAGCTTGCAGTGAGATCTAGACCAAATGGAGAATGGGGTTAAAAGGGGCAGATGCAATATAATGCAGACAAATTGCACTTTGGAAGGGCCAAGCAGGGTAGATCTTACACAGTGACCGGTAGGGCACTGTAAAGTGCGGTAGAACAGAATGATCTGGGAATACAGGTCCATAAGTCATTGAAAGTGATGGCAAATGTGCTCAAGTTGTGGATCTGAAAGAAAGTTTCTTATCGCATTAACCTTCATCAATGAAAATATCGTGTACAATAGATGGGATATGATGTTGCATAAGACGTTGATGAGGACTAATTTGGATATTATCTGCAGTTCTGCTCACCTACCTACAGCACAGATGGAAGTAAGTTAGAAAGAGTACACAGAAATAAAAACAAGGATGATGTCGGGAAGAGAAGACCTAAGTTCGAAGAAAAGAGTGACCGGCTTAGGACTTTATTCATTGGAAAGTGGAAGATTGAGGGGAGATTTGAGAGAAGTTCACACAATCACATGGGGTATAGACAGGATAAATGCAGCAATATTTTGTACTGAGGTAAAGAGGTATTACAACAAGAGGTTATCAGCAAAGGGTGAAAGGTGAAAAGTTCAGGGGGTACAAAGGTGAAACTTGTTGACTCAGAGGGTGCTAAGAGTGTGAAACTAGCTAGCAGCGCAAGTAGTGCAAGTGGTTAAAAGAAGTCTGGATAGATCCATGAATGATAAGGGTATAGTGCACTATGGCCTGGTGAAGGTCAATGGGAATACATAGTTAAGTAGTCCAGCATTGAATAGATGGGCCAACAGGCCTGATTCTGTGCTGTACTTTCCTATGACTATGACAAATCAGCCACACATTCTTTGGGAACTCACGGAACCAAGACCAGATATGGTTAGCAGGCTTTCCTCTGTCAAGTACGGCTGTAAAGTCGGTTGTCTCAGTTTACAATCTGACAGTTTAATATTCGTCCTGGATTAGTGAGATGAGGTGAATCTGCCCGATGGTCCAAACAAGATTTGAAATTAGATTCAGACTGAATGTCTGTTCAAAGTCCAGATATGCAGCCACTGCTCTTATATCACACTGATAAATACAGCAGGTGAGAGAGGAAAAAAAAGCTGAGGCTGACCCTTTTGCTCCCAGTGCTCCCCACATTAACAGCTGAAACCAGATCTGCTGGAGACAAGTCAGAAATCAAAGTCTCCATCCCCAGGTGAATTCCCAGTCTCCATTCACGCCAAGAACGTGAAGGAGATTAATTTTGGTCACTATTCCCAGCAGTTCGGTGACAATACACAAACCACACTCACCTCATTTTCTTCTCTACTGAAATATCCCTCCTTTGTCAACATCCAACCGAGTCTCTCAACCTTTTCTTCAATTGCTTGTTTGAGTCTGTCTCTATAGAATTTTGTCAGTTGGTACAGTTGATATTCGCCCACCTCTTCTAGGAGGTCAGAGATTGTAAACTCTGGCTCTGTGAATATAAAAAGGAAAACGTAGGCTTGAACTGAAATATTCTTCGTTTCCGCAGCTCTCACCCAACTCAACAACAAAAAAACATGACTTGAACCTGCCTACAGACACAAAAATGGATTTAATCCCAATCTCCGACACTGGCCTTAAAACCTACCCAACAATGTTCTAGGCATTACGTAATAGAAGGACCGTATTTAATGCAAACCAGTCCATCCCCCATCCGACCCACTCACCTATTTCAATTTTGGATGGGCAATAAATGCTGGGACTGCCGGTAATATTCACTTCCCAGAGATGCTCTCTCCATCCTGACGAATACATTTCCCTTGATTCACATCCCGGAAATACTCTCTTATCTGGACAACTGCATTTCCTCCAATACACATCCTGGAAATCCTCAGAGCAGGTAGTACATTTCCTGTAGTGGGGTAACGGGTGCCCCACTACACTACATGTACTACACCCACACATTACCCCTCTCATCTGACCAACCCTCCAACAAGGAATCGCTTTTACCCTCCTCCCTGCCACATTCTGCAAACACATCACCCTCATATTTCACACACCCGCTGCTTGTTGGGGACTTGAAAATTCCGTGCTCAATGAGCTTCCGAGCTGACAGACAGTCGCTTCACTTGTGCCGGTTCCAGGTTCCTGATCGGTGTCTCTGGGCTGAATTTGCTCCACTTCCGCTGCGGCCGTACTGCATTCTGGGACATTGCTCTCAATCTGACCCTGCTTCGGTACCTTGCTTCCCTTGTCCCGATCATCTTTCCCCGATGATCCACCTGGTAAAAACCTCTTCAGTACGTTCCGAAATTTTTTCGATTTCCTACCTGAAACAAATGATGAATTGCAGGTTATTGGAGTATGATTTAGATCTGAGCAAAACTGATTCAGACTGCAATGGAGCCGTGACTCTGGCTGACCAGTTTTGGAGTGGGACTGTGCTGGGTAACGTGAACCGTACATCCTGCTTGGTGACCATCCTGATAAGCCGGTGACTGGACACATTCACTCCCAGAAAAATAATAGGATAGACACAGTAATGCCAATCACTTAATTCACAGCAGTTGAATGATGACCACGGGATCTGAATGCAACGGTGTTGGGTGATACTGGGAAATTAAATAAATATATGACGTCAAATTTACCGGCCTGTAATTTCTCGGATTACTTTTAGATCCTTTTTTAAAAAATGGAACAATATGAGCTATCCTTCAATCCTCCAGCACCTCACCCGTAGATACCGACATTTTAAATTTATCTGCCAGGGCCTCTGCAATTTCAACACTCGTCTCGTTCAAGTTCCGATGGAATACCCTATCAGGTCCTGGGGATTTATCTTCTCTGATTTGCCTCAAGATAACAAGCACCTCATCCTCTTCAATCTGTATAGGTTCCATGACCTCACTACTTGTTTGCCTTAATTCCGTTCACTCCATGCCAGTTTCCTTAGTAAATAGAGATGCAAAAAACATGTTTAAGATCTCCCCCATTTCTTTTGGGCACATGCATTGCCGACCACCCTGATCTACAAGAAGACCAGTTTTATCCCTTACTATGCTTTTGCTCTTAATATACTTGTAGACGCTCTTTGGATTATCCTTCACCTTGACTGCCAAAGCAACATCTTGTCTTCCTTTAGCCCTCCTGATTTCTTTCTTAAGTATTTTTGTACACTTTTTATACTCCTCAAGCACCTTATTTGCTCCTTGTTGCCTATACCTGTCATACATCTCTCTGTTCTTCTTTTTCAGAGTTCCAATATCCCTTGAGAACCAAGGTTCCTTATTCTTATTCACTTTGCCTTTAATCCTGACAGGAACATACGAACTCTGCACTGTCAAAATGTCTCCTTTGAAGGCCTCCCACTTACCAATCACATCCTTGCAGAGAAAAACCTGTCCCAATCCACGTTTTTTAGATCCTTTTTCATTTCTTCAAATTTGGCCTTTTTCCAGTTTAGAGCCTCAACCCGAGGACCAGATCTATCTTTATTCATCATCAAGTTGAAACTAATGGTATTATGATCACTGGAACCAAAGTGTTCCCCTACACACACTTCCTTCACCTGCCCTAACTCATTTCCTAATAGGAGATCTAATATTGCATCCTCCCTGGTTGGTACATCTATATATTGATTTAGAAAATTTTCCTGAACACATTTTACAAACTCTAACCCATCTAGACCTTTAACAGCAAGGGAGTCCTAATCAATGTGTGGAAAATTAAAATCCCCTACCATCACAACTTTCTGTCTCCTGCAGTTGTCTGTTATCTCTGCGCAGATTTGCTCCTCCAATTCTCGCTGAATATTGGGTGGTCTATAATACAACCCCATTAATGTGGTCATACCTTTCCTGTTTCTCAGCTCCACCCATATGGCCTCGGTAGACAAGCCCCCTAATCTGTCCTGCCTGAGCACTGCTGTAACATTTTCCCTGACTAGCAATTCTACTTCCCCACCCTTCATTCCTCTGCCCCTACCACGTTTGAAATATTGGAACTCTGGAACATTAAGCTGCCAGTCCTGCCCCTCCTGTAGCCAAGTTTCACTAATGGCTATAATGTCGTAATTCCACGTGTCAATCCAGGCCCTCAGCTCGTCAGCGTTCGCCACAATACTCCTTGCATTGAAATAGACACACCTCAGAAGATTATTACCACCACCAAAGAGTCTTTCTGATTTTGCATGAACTTTTAACATTATTTATTTTCACCCCCGCTCCACTATCTGCTCAGGAGCTCTGGTTCTATAGAATGGACTTGATTAAGCTGGAAAGAGTTTAGTGGAGAATGACAAATATGTCACTGGACTAGGATGTTGGGTTTTCAGTTATATGGTTCGTCTGGGACCGTTTGCCCTGGATAATTGGAGCTTGAAGGGTGACCTTACACATATACTTAAAAATAATCAGGGGCGTAGATAGGGTAGATGGTCATAGTCTTATTCCCGGGGTAGTGGAGTCTAAGACTCGAGGGCAGAAATTTAATATGGACCGACGGGGCATTCATTCACGTGGCCGGTGATCGGTATCAATTACATGCAGCCAGAGGGGGCAGCAAACACAAATAATTTTAAAGTTGAGAGGATGTGGGCAGAGAAAAGGATAGAAGTCTTTAAGGGAAATTTGGGAAAAGCTGTGGGAAAACGGAGCAAGCACAAAAGACATTTGGATCAGCATGAATTAGCTGGGCCGACGGACCTGTGTCCAGGCTGTTATATCTGTTTTATTCCCCCCTGAATCAGAGTTGAGCAGATTGATGCCCATTGGGGACTGAGACATTTGGTCATTGGCTATACCGGGTTTTCCATCAGAGATCCTGGGAATTTTAAATCCAGGTAGCAGATCATCTTAATAGGGAAATATTGAGAACTCACATTCACCATTTGTACACAGCGCAGACATGGATGCGGGTATTAAAATACTGAAGCAAACCGCATATTTATCCAGAATGAGATGTCATCTGATCCTCAGCCATTACCAATGCTGCCAATGTTCTCGGCTCTGCTACAGAAAACAGATTTCAGAAACTCCCCTCATCTCCTTTCCACAGCAGCCAAGAAAACCAGGAGGGAGTTGATAGCTGCCGTTCCAAAACCTGAAATGCTCGTTTATCACACAATCTCTGAATTCCTGGAAATGCTCCTACCATCTGGTTCTGAATTTTATAAATGAAAGTTGGAGATATCTTACACATCAGGGCCTGTCTCGAGGTGAAACAGAAACTGACCCAGGACTTTTACATAGACCACAAGCCCGCAATTGCACTCCTGTATTTCACTCACAGCCACCTGATCCAGGAGTACCTGCTCCTTTCACTTAGGTGAAGCTTTGAAACTCACTCAGGTGAGTGGAGTGATTCGACCATTATCGGTGTCAGGTCCCTGAGCTGGAACTGTTAGATTGATCAATTACATCAAGGCCGCTTTACCAGTGGGATCAATGATACTGCTTGATGAAAGTTTTCTGTGCCCAGTTAGCATCTGTGTAAGTTTGTTCATTTGTACTAGTGTGTGCCAACAGGACAGAAATTTAGTTAGAAAGATCCCAATGATCATACCTTTGGCCATTCTGTATCTGACTGACGAATGTTGATTGCCGACGTCTTGTTTACACTTTGGTCCAGGAGCAGGAAAGCTCCACCTGCTGGTGATAACCTGAATTACACACAAGCAGACAGTGAGTCAGAGAGAGTACGATTACAGTATTTGCAAATAACAGTATCGCCATCCCCTGTATCAGAGCATCCGTTGGCTTAGGGACAAAACATTCCCTGTTAACATGAACTCCCACACCATGTCTGTGTCTATTCAGTGCATCTACTGATAGAGTTACAGAGCAACAGAGACCTTTCAGCCCAATGAGACAATGCTGACCACAGTGCTCACCGAGATGGTCCCAATTTCCTGTGATGGGCCCATTTCCCTCCTGGCCTCTTCACTCCATCTACACATCCCAACTGCTTCTGGAATTATACAGTTGTGCCTGCCTCATCCATTTCCTCTGGCAATTCCCTCCACATAATCACCAATCTCTATATGAAACCGTTGCTTCTCGAGTTGGTTTTGGAATCTATTTACCACTCCTCTGCCCATTTAGATCCCCTATAAGCTACGATAATCTTCACCGTGAACACCATCCACTAATTTTGTGCCATCTGCGAACTTACTGGTCAAGCCTTGTACATTCACATCCAAATGTTTGTAGGATAGTAACTGTTCTGGAACATGGTGTTGCGTGTCCTGAGGCACCTGTAATTTCTACCTGATGGCAGCAGCGAGGGAAGTGCATTGCCTGGGCGGTGAGGATCTTTGATGATGGGTGCTGCTTTTCTACGGCAACATTTCATGTAGATAAACTCAATATTTGGGAGACCTTTACCCGTGACATACTGGACAAATCCAGTATATTTTGAAGGATTTTCTTCTCAAACGCATTGGTGTTCCCCGACCAGTCCATAATGCAGCCAATCAGCAGATTTTCCACCACACATCTGCAGAGGTTTGCCAACGGTTCTGATGACATACCGAATCTCCACAGACTCCTGAGGAAGGAGAGGCACTGTCGTACTGTGTTCGCAATTATATTTATATGAAAGGTCCAGGACAGGAACTCTGAGAGTGACACCCAAGAATTTAAAGTTACAGACCCCCTCCAACTCTGATTCTCCAATGAGTACTGGCTCAAGGACCGCGGGCTTCCCTCTCCGGAATTCTACAATCAGTTTCTTGGTCCTATTGATATTGAGTGAGAGGTTGTTGTTATTACTCCACTCAGCCAAGTTTTCAGTCTCCCTCCTGTATGCTGATTCACCTCCCATTTTGATAGAGTCCACAACAGAGGTATCATCAGCAAACATATATGGTGGTAGAGCTGTACTTAGCCACACAGTCACAGATGCAAAGCGAGTAGAGCAGGGGGTTAAGTACACATCCCCGTGGTTCTCCTGTGCTGATGGAGATCGTGAAGGAGATGTTTTTGCAATCTGAACTGAGTGAGGTCTACAAGTGAGGAAATCCAGGATCCAATTGCACAAGTATGTATTGAGGTCAGGTCTTGGAGTTTGCTGAATAGTTTTGCGGGGATGGTGCCTTTAAAGGTACTCTGATAATTTTTACTTTGAACTTACTCAGCTTCCCGTATGAGGCAAATGACATCGAGCTGCAGCTCCAGTTCCTTAACTCATTCTCTGCGGAGTTGCTGCTTGGTGCACCTGGTGCAGATGTGGTTATCTGGGAGGCTGGAGATCTCCCAGAATTTCAGTAATTTCTCTTTTTTTTTTAATTTTAAACAATTCACAAACATCAACTGATTTCACAATGCTTGTGATGTCCTGAACAGATTTTGCTGAAATGCAATGCCCATATTCACTAGTTTTCTCTTCATTCCGATACTTCAATGTTCACAACATCCATCCCCAATACCTCCGCACCTCACTGTCAATCTGTTACATCTCCTGCTGAGGTCACTTGACTCTTCACTGAGGGGCAGTGATCAGAGAACTAAAGAAAAAAAAAACAGGCAGCTCTCCTTCTTGTGCTGTTACTGAACAGTGGCTCACCAAAGATAACCGAAAAAGCAAATAACAAAGCTTTACATCATGTACTGTGAGTTTAATTATGAGCAAGAGTAATGCGGCAACATTCTATAATAATGAAATTGAAGTTGTATTGGCTCCTTTTACCCTGCCTCACGCTGCATTAAATTCAACCTGTGCTGGTGATGCTCTCCCAGTTCACTGCCCCAGGGGCGAGGGACCTCTCCCAATCCCGACCCCGCAGACGATCCCAACACAGAATGGAAAGGAAACTGCCGCCCATCCAGGAACAGTGAGCATTCGCAAAGTGATTGCTACATCATCAGTGCGGGAGATGGCGGGGCAAAAATGAAACCTGCCGATGCTGCAGATCTGCGGTAAAATGAGAGGGGAACACAGGATCCTGTGACTGGTGGAGTGTCTCCCGTGACAATAAACCGGATCCTTATTTTAATTATGTGGAAATATCAGATAGACTGGAAATTCGGGAGGGAGGTTTAATTGAAGTGTACACATTTCTGAGTAGCTCAGAAGAATAGAAAAGACTAAATTCTCACACAAATGGGTAATATACCCGGAAACACTGGCTGCATTTCGGCCGGTTGGAAGAGTGGAATGGAGTCAGGAGAAACATATTCCCCACCTGCAACGGAAGGAGGTGACAGATGTAGATCTCACTGCCTTGTCCAAACGGGCGAAAGATAGGTGTGGTCCCAGCACCACCGCCTCATCCCCACCCCTCCCGAGGAGCAGAACAACAGCGGCTGAGCGTTAGCTGTTCCCATGCGGTTTGGTATGAAGGTCCCACAACCCGGATTGACCCCGGCAGGTTCCGTCCAGGAAGCGGGGCGAAGGCCGCCAGTTCGATTGAGATAACGGGTCTCACTGCCCAGCATCAGACCTCCTCACTCGGGACTGGTCTCAATACTCACCGATGGGAAAGTTATGTCTTCACCCCTCAGTCAGTGATCCAACCCCCGGCTCCCCGCCCAGGGGACTTTTTCCGACCCCGAAACCTATTCAACAGAGAATGGAAGGGAAAACACCGCCCATCCGAGAATGCGAGCATGCGCAATGTGATCAATGCGTCATCAGAGGGGAGGACTGTCCAGGGTGATCTGCTTTGGGATGGAGTGGCTGCTGTCAATACAGAGTCTTGTTGTTTAGGATTTTCATAAACAGCAGTTTTATTGATGTTAACTGGAATTGCCACGAGGGAAAACACAGATTGCATCAGGTAACAGAACACCTCTCGTCCACAGTCTTGTCTCCTGGGAAACTAAACACTTTCACAATGTCGACCTTAGGTATCCCTTCCTCTAAAAGTGAGTGAATCATTCAGATCGCTGATCACTGAGAGCAATTATGGTTTGTTGGTCATTAAAGTTTGCCCTGGGTGGTTTGGATGGAGTTGATGTGGAGTTCGGGGTGTCACAGTGAAAGAACCGGACAGCCAAACGCTCTGACCTAGTGACCTCCGGCCACGGATGGTGCCGCAGTGAACCTCCTGCAGAGCGCAGGCGCGGTGCCGACTCCAGCTGTCGCCGGCGGGACTCCTGTACGAGCGGCGGTGAGGATGGGGCTGATCTGGGCTTTGAGTAAATAGAGGTTGGGTTGCAGTGGGAAATGTCCGGTTTCGAGCTCTGCCGGACAGCCAGAGGCTCCAGGCTCTCCAGTCTTTCAGTCCCGGTTATGCGCCTGAGCCAGGATTGTGGGATCAGTTAGATGTGGGTTCCCTTGCTGGGAGGGTGGACCTGCGTGAAGAGGTTCTGTCTATATGTGCGGATGTGGGCTGAATGCTGGGAAGCATTTGGAGCTATCGGCACAGTAGAGGGAGGGTGGGATATTGAGCGTTATCAGACACAGTTATTGGACGTGGATGACGGGCATGGGGCAAATTAAGTGGTAAACTAGGGAGGATCCGGTCCATTGGATCTGACAGGATATGTCACGAAGCAACAATGTTCTCTTTATATTAATTAATTTCTGTCTAATCTTGCTGTTAACATTGTGTTTGTTACAGAGTCCCAGAACCTACAAAGTCTCGGTCTACAAATCTCTGGTTAGACCGCACTTATTGTGTTCAATTCTGGTCACCTCATTATAGGAAGGACAAGGAAGCTATGGAGAGGGTGTAGAGGAGATTTACCAGGATGTTGCCTGGATTGGAGAACAAGTCATATGAAGCAAAGTTAGAAGAGCTGGGACTTTTCTTTTTCGAGCGTAGAAGAATGAGAGGGGACTTAACAGAGGTCTACAAGATTATGAGAGGCATAGACAGGGTGGATAGTCAGTACCTGTTTCCCAGGGCACGAATAGCAAACACCAGAGGGCATAGGTACAAAATTATGGAAGGGAAGTTTAGGAGGGACATCAGGGGTAAATTTTTAACACAGAGGGTTGTGAGTGCCTGGAATGACTTGCCAGGGATGGTGGTGGAGGCTAAAACATTCGGGGAATTTAACAGCCTCTTGGACAGACACATGGATGAAAGAAAAATGGAGGGTTATGGGTTAGTTTGGGTTTTGTACTTTTTTTTAAGGATTATATGGGTCGGCACAACATGAAGGGCCTGGACTGTGCCGTATTGTTCTGTGGTTCTAACCTAGACAGACATCACCGTCATGGGCTGCGAGTACAGATTGGGAATGGAGAGAGGGTGTCAGTGACCTCTGCATCCTAGAAGGACATGGGTTCGTACAGCCGTCTGTCAGATATAAATGTTCTCACAGTGGGATCAGAACTGGTGGCATATCTGGAGTTAAGAAAATGGGATATTGCCCGACACAATCATCACATGTCCTACCGGCTAACAGGAATAAAATGCATTTAATATAAATTTGAAATAAACGTGCTGGAAACGGTACATCAGATTGGATCTGAGGAAAGAGAAACTGTGGAAGACCCAATTGTCAGAACTGGGACTGTCCAAGATGCTGCCCGATCTGCTGAACGGTTCCAGTTTTTTTTTGTCTCTTTATCCTTTAAATGATGCATAACTATTGACTGATTACAGGATGTTTGTGACGGCCTGAACAAAGCTGAACAAATGTAAGTCCCACATTCATTAGTTTTGCCTTCATTTCAACAGAGGGATAATACAGTCGATACAGTCAATGCTCACAACATCCTCCCCATCCCACTATCAATCTGTTACATCTACTTCCAAGTCTCCTGACAAAGAATAACACAGTGGACATTTGGTAACATTGAAACTAAAATCGGAATGGCTGTCATTACCCTACCACGTGCTGTATTGAATAAATCCTCTGGTAATCCAGGTAACAAACACCGATTTCAGAAATGACTCAGTAAGGCAAAATACTTCACAATGAAGACAGCGACAGAAGAGAGATTGTTGGTATAATCATTGTTGTGATACAGGCTGGACAGATATTGAACAAGACATTTGATATATATCATTGAGGTGATAGGATACAGACTGGACAGAGGTTGAATGAGGTGGTGGGGATGAGGAGATTGAACGAGATGAGAGAAGGGTTCAAGGACAATCACTGATGGTCCTCCAACAATACACAGATACTGAATTAAAAATACAGATTACTGTACAAAGATTCTAGAATGACCGAGATAGAATAACAGGACCTCCCTCCCTACCAAATGCGCCTCAGTCCATCTCCATTTATTCACACTCAGGATTTCGCTTTGTCCTACAGAAGTGGGTGATCTCACATTTCCCACATTGGGCTCCAGCTGACCTGTTGTCTCCACTCATTTATTTTGCCTGCGTAACCCCGAAACCTTTCGACAAGAGACACAGAACATAGAACAGTACAATAGGAACAGGCCCTTCGGCCCACAATGTTGTGCTCAAACTATTTAATTAATCAAATCGCCAACTGAACTAATCCCTTCTGCCTACACAATTTTCCCTCACATTCATGTGTCTATCTAAACATCTTTTAAAAGTCCCCAATGTATCTGCCGCTACCACCACACCCGGCAGCACATTCCAGCAACCCACCACTCTATGTGAAAAAAAACACTTGCCCCTCACCTCCTTTCAAACTACCCCTCTCACTTTAAATGCATGCATATTGATTTAGACATTTCTTCCCCGGGTAAGGAGTTTTTCTCTATCTACTCTATTTATGCGTCTCGTAACCTTATGAGCCTCCATCGTCTCACCCCAGTCTTTGCAGCTCTGGAGAAAACAACCGAAGTTTGTCCAACCTCTCGTTATAGATCATGCCCTCTAATCCAGGCAATATCCTGTTAAACCTCGTCTGCGCCTTGTCCAGGGCCATTAACATCCTTCCTGGAATGAGACAACTACAACTGTATGAAATACTTCAGATGTGGCCAAACTCACGGTTCATGAATCTGCAATATAACTTCCTGAATTGTGAATGCTGTATCTTGTCTAATAAAGGCAACCATGCCATTTGCCTTCTTAACCACGCTGTCAATCTGTGTAGCCACTTTGAGGGAGCGATGAACTTGGGACTCCAATCCCTCTGCTCATCAACACAGTTAAGGGTCTTGCATTTAGGTGTATTATCTCTTTATAATTGAGCTACAAAGGTGCCAAGATAATCATCACGAATCAAATCTCACTGAGTTTTCTCACGTACTGTTGAGTTTATGTCAAGTTCGCATGTATGGGGAGGTACAGATACAGAGAATCACTGATTTGTAGCAGGATCACAGGCAAATACATTCAGATAACACACGGAACATAAATTAAACAATTCTGTATCATTATCAATATAGAAATACAAGTTTTATGTCATAACCATTATACAAATAAATATATATATATTGTGTCAATAGTCATAAATACTGCTTTTGCGTCATTAACAGTGTGTATATATTCACATTTATTCAAGGGCTGACTTGGAAATGTTGATTTAGTCCCTCAGCCAAGTTATTGACACAGTTTGTTAACAACTGGGCTCCAAGCACTGGTCCCTACAACACTTACTGGGACATCCTGCAGGCCCAAGAAGGATGTGGTTATTCTTTTCTTTAAACACACAGACAACATGAACAGGAGCAGGCCATTCAGCCCCTCCAGTCTATCCTGTCATTCAATCTGACCCAACATTGTTCCATCCTTGCCCCCCAACACCACTCTATCCCACTTTACCCAGACCATTGGCCCCACTTGCAGATCAACAGTCTGCCAGTGTTTGACCCGCAAAGTGGTGAATATCTCTGCTCGACGCCACTGTGGGCTCAGACATTTCCACAGACGAGCCCCTCATGTCCCTTCCCCACTGTTAGTCGGCTCCTTCCCCCATCCTACTCCTGGATCCACCACTGAAATAAATATCCTCTCATACTCTGTCCACCCACTTCTCACACCATCTTTATCCTCACAGTAAAATCCCTCACACTCGCCCTTCTGCCGAGATCCCTCCCCATGAGACCGGCATCAAACCGATGAACCGAGTGGTCTCCTCCTACCTCTCAGCAATACATCAGACTCCGGCCGCAGGAGTCGCTTCACAAACGCACCCAACTTCCCTCGGAGGGAAGTGCAAATAAATCAAAAAGCAGGACATTTACTTGAAGTTTGTTCCGCTTTGACGGGGAGTTCGATGCGGGAGCGGGAGATGAAGGTAGCGGAGGTAACGCTCTCTTAGCTGCTCTGCCTCGGCTATTGGGCGTAACCAGTGATAAACATGGTTTCACACCTATGTGAAGAGTGTAACTCCTCTGTTGACTGTGGGTGGGTCAGGTAATTGTAACCTTAGCCGGTAATGTTCGACAGTCTCAACGCCAGTGTGACGTAAGGAACTGCACACGTGACTTCAGATCCCGGTGAGGGGATCCCACACGTGACATCAGGCATGTGCTGGGGTCATTAAACTTGAACATAAATTGGATAATGATTGTATCATGAACAGAATACATAATAAATATAGATGTTTTCATTCAGTCAATATCAGACATGTAAATGTTGCATTTTGTCCCTAATGTAGACAGCGAGCAATCATGCTCCAAGGGTCTGTCCCCACAACACCCACTGGGAGACCTGCAGGCCCAAGGTGGGTCTGTTCACTCCGTTGTTTAAACCCAGACACCTCAAACAAAAAGCAGCCACTGGGTCGCTCCAGCCCATTGTGTCGTATTCTAATCGTGACTTGCTCCCAAAATCTCCCCTCACACTGCACTTGCAGGTCAACACTTTACCCGTGTCCCCGAATAATATACTGAATACTGAACACTAAATACTCGGCGGGAGCACAGAGTTTGCTCTGCGTGTGTCTTCACAGAGACACGGCTCACTGATGGGATTTCGGACGCAGTCATTCAGCCAGACGGCGGGAGTACAGAGCTTGCTCTGCGTGTGTCTTCACAGAGACACGGCTCACTGATGGGATTTCGGACGCAGTCATTCAGCCAGACGGACTCGCCTTGTTTCGTGCGGACAGAGATGCAGCTCTCTCCGGTAAGACGCGCGGTGGCGGCTTGTGTGTTTACATCAACACGGAATGGTGTAAGAACTCTGTGCTGGTTTCCAGACACTGCTCATTGTGGCTGTTAGATGCGGTCCATTTTATTTGCCATGGGAATTCACCTCCGTCCTTATATTCGGTGTCTACATTTCCCCCTAGCGCTAATGCTAAGGAGGCGCTTATGAAATGGTCGGGGCTATTAGCGATCTGCAGAACGCACACCCTGAAGGTCTGTTTATTGTCGCCCGTGATTTTAACCACGGGAACCTTAAGTCAGTGCATCCCAAATTCCAACAATATGTGGACTTTGCAACCAGGGGGGAGAACGTGTTGGACTTGGTTTACACAAACATCCCCGACGCGTACCGGGCAGAGCCCCGCCCCCACCTTGGTTACTTAGACCACATCTCTGTTATGCTAATCCCAGCATACAGACCGCTCGTAGCAGCAGATGTTGAATTGGAGACGGAAACAAAACCTTCTGATTTCATACATTGGTGGATGTGATGCAGAGGAGCTGCGCAGGGAGAAGGAAGACCACATCTCTGTTATGCTAATCCCAGTAAACAGACCACTCATCAGGCATTGCAGACCAGTTCAGAAGCAGGTGAAAACCTGGCCAGCAGGAGCCATCTCTGCTCTTCAAGACTGCTTTGAGAACACTGACTGGCACATGTTCAGGGAGGCTGCAACCGATGGCAACTCTACCAACTTAGAGGAGTACACAGCATCAGTGACCAGCTACATCAGCAAGTGCAGTGATGATGTCACTGTCCAAGACCATCACTATACGTGCCAACCAGAAGCCATGGATGACCGCGGAGGTGCGTGCGCTGCTGAGGTCCCGCGACTCCGCCTTCAGAGCAGGCGACAAGGCGGCTTTAACAAAAGCAAGGCCAAACTGTCCCGAGCCATCAGAGGGGCAAAGCGTGCATACGCCCAGCGAATCCACAGCCACTTCCAGGACAGCGGTGGCATGCAGCGCATGTGGAAGGGCATCCAGGACATCACCAATTACAAGACAACATCACCTGACTGTGCAAGTGATGCCTCCCTCCCAAATGCGCCGAATAACTTCTACGCCTGGTTTGAGGTGGAAAATGACATGGCGGCGAGGAAGTCCACCCCTCCTGCGAATGACCAGGTGCTGTGTCTCACCGTGGCCGACGTGCGAAGAACCCTGTGCATGGTCAACCCACGGAAGGCTGCTGGACCAGACGACATCCCTGGTAGAGTGCTCAGAGGATGTGCAGACCAGCTAGCAGATGTTCCCACTGACATCTTTAACATCTCCCTGAGCAGCTCCACCATTCCAACGTGCTTCAAGGCCGCCACCATCGTCCCCGTGGCGAAGAAGTTTTCAGTGTCCTGCCTGAATGACTACCGTCCCGTTGCACTTACATCCATCATCATGAAGTGTTTCGTGACGTTCAACATGAGGCATATCAAGACCCTGCTGCCCCCCTCACCGGACCCCTTGCAGTTTGCGTACCATCCCAACTGTCCATCTCCCACCCCCCCCCCCCCCCCATCCTCATCACATTCTACAGGGGTTGTATTGAGAGCATCTTGAGCAGCTGCATCACTGCTTGGTTCGGAAATTGCACCATCTCGGATCGCAAGACCCTGCAGCGGATGGTGAGGTCAGCTGAGAAGATCATCGGGGTCTCTCTCCCCGCCATCACGGACATTTACCCTACACGCTGCATCCGCAAATGAAACAGCATTATGAAGGACCCCATGCATCCCATATACAACCTCTTCTCCCTCCTGCGGTCTGGGAAAAGGCTCCGAAGCATTCGGGCTCTCACGACCAGACTATGTAACAGTTTCTTCCTCCAAGCTATTAGTCTCCTCAATACCCAGAGCTTGGACTGACACCTTGCCCTATTGTCCTGTTTATTATTTATTGTAATGCCTGCACTGTTTTTGTGCACTTTACGCAGTCCTGTGTAGGTCTGTATTCTAGTGTAGCTTTCTCTGTATTGTTTTTTTTTTACGTAGTTCAGTCTAGTTTTTGTACTGTGTCATGTAACACCATGGTCCTGAAAAACGTTGTCTCATTTTTACTATGTATTGTACCAGCAGTTATGTTCCAAATGACAATAAAAGAGACTTGACTTGACTTGAAGCCTTATTTGCCCTCGCTCCTTCAGAGGAGATAAACCCCCGTTCTCCTACTTCAATATGTTAACCTTAGAGCTCCGCCAACTCCTTGTCGAGTAAGAGTAACATTAAAGAAATGAGCATGTTGGATCTTTTCCGGGAGTCGGGTTAGGAAACACGTGGCGGGATCTACGGCGGGAACTCCTAAATGACGACGCTCACATCCCCATTGGTTGATATGCTAAATTGTTATTTGCTGTCACCAATGAGGGATAAGTGAAATGCACGTCACTTCAGGAGAGATACCGAGCACGCGCAGCATTCTCAAATCGTCTCAACGTCAGCCCGGCAGAGCGATGGTGACGATGCTCCGCGAGAGGGCGCGCGTGGGCAGTGGGCGGGGCGGTGAGCTGGTGCGCGGGGTAGATGGGGAGACTGTAGAGTCAGTAACAGGGAACGGGGAGCGCGTCCCTCGGTCCCGTACCGCGCTGGCTAGCTCGCCGAGTGAGTCGTGGTCGATCCGCAACACGCTGGGTACAACATTAGCACAAAAACCTCCATGTATGGTGGTTAATCAATGTCATTTTTCTTTTCAGTTCCACAATAACATTAATATCCAGCTGTTATATTGGCTTATACTAAGTAAACTGTTAGAACTTTTCTAATCAACACACCGAATGCATAAGTGGACCACTCTGCCCTCCGAAATTGGTACTGTTCTGATTTAAACTTTCGTTACGCATTCCCCCGTGTTCATTTCGAAAACAATTCAACTCCACTCTTTATAAAGAAACTGGGCTTTGAATGGAATCAAAGGCTTTAATTTCACTGGCCAGTGAGTACAAAGAGTTCGTAACTCCCACGATTAACACCGGCAGGAAGAATAGGAGGGTGAGAGAGGGAGTGACGGGGTTGGGGGTGGAATTGTTGCTGCTTTTAACTACATGATGCCCTGTCCACAGCCAAACCTCCCACAGTCCATCTGAACATTGCATCTAACTTAATATCATCTCCTTCATCATCTGACTCAACGCGCTGCTTCCCATCCCGAAATGACTGAGTTTAAACCGACCCCGGCAGCTGTAGCAGTCCTGGCTGCAAGGGCATTCGTTCATCTCAAGTACAGATGCTTTGGTACAGGGTCAGATGGGAACATTGCGAAACCTGTTACTGCTTAATCACAGATTCACAGGTCTGACAATTTATTGGTAGAAAGATACTTGATGACGCCAGGCTACGTAAATTTACATTAGTGGTTGGCATTTGCTAGTTAGGACTGAATGACATGCGGTGCCGGGACATTTGGCTTCAAGAGGGTTTGCTCTTAGCAGAGGCTTGCACGACGATACACTCGAGGGTAAGTATATCATTGCAGCCTGCAATAGACAGAGGGGTCAATGACATGTTGCTGTAGTTCATGTTAATTCCACATTTCTGCAATCACTAGAGCAGGAAGCAGTTGCGGCGTCGTATAAAGGGAGGAAATTCTCAACGCGTTTTGAGATTATTATGACGTAACACAGACAAGCAAGAAAACATCAGGAGTGACAAGTTTAAATGAGCAAACAATATGAGCGACTGTGCGTGGCTTCACGGAGCTGATGTTGACAACACATTTGCAGACCTGGAGTGATTGCAACTGGCTTAACTGGCACTTCTACATTTATACAGTTCCGCTCCAGCTATTTCCTACCTTCCTTAGTACAGAACTGTAATGTCTAAAGGACCAGTGTTAGAGTAAATGAAACTCACCAAACTTTCTCCTGACTGAATCAATGGAATCAATGAAGGTTTCTCTCCAGTTGATGCTCTCAGTCCTCGGGCTGGTTCAATTGTTGCTGTTCCCGCATCTTCAGTTCTGGTTTGCTTCCAGTCGTCGGCTTTTCTTCCAATAAACCTCTCACCGCAGGTCTAACTTTAACCAGAGAGAATAGAGAATGTTACTAATACAAATGAGAACAAAGCATTAAACTGAAATTTAAATATTGAACGCATATATCATGATCCGAGTGAAGAAATCTGTAACTGTCCCTCACACTTTACAAAGCCTGACATGGGATGCAAAAGAACACACACAAAATGCTGGAGGAACTCATCAGACCAGGCAGCATCTGTATGTCGACGCTGCTCTCTTCTATAGATGCTGCCTGGCCTGCAGAGTCCCTCCAGCATTTTGTGTGTGTTGCTTGGATTTCCAGCGTCTGAAGATTTTCTCTTGTTTGTGATGGGATACAATGAAGTCATCGCTCAGTCATGGTATAAGATACAAGTCATAATACATCGGAGTAGAATTCGATGACTCGGTCATTCTAGTCTGTTCCTTAATCATTCATGGAGGATTTTTTTTTCCAACACATTATTCTTGATTCCCTGCTATAACACTCAACCTATTTAGCAACCCAGAATGTGAATATACCCAACGATAGCCTCCACCCCCCTCTGTGACATCAAATTTCACATTCCCCCCAACCTTTGGCTGAAGAAATTTCTCTCAGCTCAGTTTTTAAGTGAAGCTTCTTTATTTCTGAGGCAGCACTCTCAGATCCCAGACACTCCGTCTAATCAAGACAACCTGTCCATTCCCACTGCATCCAGACTTGCTGTTATTCAGTTGGTGTAAATAACCACTTCCGCCCTATCTACCCCCCCCCCCCCGAACAAGGCCCAGGGCCATCTTTGCTCCACACGCATAAAGCTTATGATTCCTCAGCTTATTTTGTGAACTTTGTTAGCAACAACTGTACTGAATACATTTCCGTGAAAAACAGGACATTTGGTACAAGGATAATGTACTGGGAAAAATCTGGTGTCTTTACTCTTCTATTAACTCTCACAAAACGAGCGCAGGTGCACTGTTCCATTCACAGAGGATATAAAATGTTCCAGGGTGAATGTAATAAAGAGAAACTAGAATCACAAGAAACGCTCAGCAGGTAAGGAATTGATGTGGGGAGAGGAAAAAAGATAGCGATTCAGTTTCCTAACCTTTCGTCAGAATGGATTCATCCAGTTTTTAGTGGAAAATCTTGGGGTGCTCTCCATGGAGCGGTAGGGACTGAGGGAAGATCTATAGAGGTTTATAAGATTATGAAAGACATTGACAGAGTAGACAGGGAGCATCTTTTCGCTTGTTAGAAATGTCTAATACCAGAGGCCATGCAATGAAGGTGTGAGCGAGTAAATGCAGTGGAAATGTGAGGGTAAGTTGTTTTACTCAGAGAGGTGTGGATGCCTGGAATGCGCTGTCTGTTATGGTGGGGGAAGCAAGTACATCGGAGGCTTTTAAGAGACGTTTAGATAGATGTGTGAGGAAGATTGAGAGGATATGGACATTGTGCAGGTAGGAGATTTTTGGGGTGGGTGTTGATATACTTTTCAGCTGGTTTGGCACACTATTGTGTCCGAAGGGCCTGTTCCTGTGATGTACTGTTCCATGTTCTGTTCTATCTTCAGCGTCTTGAGTTTCCCTTTGACTCCCACTGGCAGATAGACAGGTGACAGTGAAGAGGAATTTCCAAATGTGAATTGATTTCTGAAACCCCGGGCTATTTCTACTGGTGCAAACACTAAACCGCGTATTTAATCACAACCTCTCCCTGTGAGGGATGGAATGGGAACTCATTCTCTGCTTCGCTTTCAAAGGAAATTCAGAACCAAACATCTGAGCACAGAACAGGAATACTCGCTCAACATCTCATAAAACCGGACAACTTGATCCCCGGTTCATTTTATCTGGGTCAAAACATGTGTGGTATCCTAGGATCCAACCTCAGAGGGTCACAGCCCTCACCGAGAGCCTCGCACATCTTTTCCAGATCACACACTGAGAGATTCACGCTACCAATATCCAACCCCCGGAGACGTCTGCTTCATTGAGGAAGGAGGAATATCGAGCCGCATCTGTAAAAGCACCGACGTAGACCGAAGCCCAAACACTAACAGTCCCATATTCCCGGAGCCTCCATCCCAAGATTGTATCTCAAGCACCAGCTCTCCCAGGGCTCTTTACTGCCGGTAATATGCGGCAGTGTCTCAGCTAATACCAGTTCAAAAATTTACACTCCCACACCAACCCGTGACAGAACTGGAGCCTGATGATCCTTTGTCTGGATGGAGATCAGCCGGGAAACATGGACACTGGGTCACGAAGAGGGTGCTGATACATTTCAACTTCTCTCCTCAGTTACATTGAGCACATTTGTTCATTATTTTATTGGCGAGAGTCATCAAGCCCAGGTCAATTAACAGCCACTTTCCCCGTCGTGTAACAAGAACAAAATGTTTTAAATATAAAATTGAAAATATAGCACTGGAAACTCAGTACAGAGGTTTTTTTTTGTTCTTTTGATGCACAAAACACTGACTGATTGCAAGATGTTTGAAACACTGAACAGAATCGCATAAATGCAATCCCTACAATCATTAGTTGTTCCTTCATTCCAGCACAGACATCATCCGTCCCGCACAGTAAATGATCAAAGCATCCTTGTATCAACACTGGCTGCTGAGGCCCCTGTCTCTCCGCTGAGAGTCAGTAAACAGAGAGAGATAAACATGTTCAACTCTCCTTGCAGCTCCAGCGAGCTGTTGCCCTGGCGACGGAGGAAGTGGCTTGCAAAGATAACTGAAAAAGGAAATAATACTCAACGTGACATGTTCTGAATTTTATTATGGCAAAGATGAAATGATCATTCAGCCATTTTGTAACGGTGAAACTAAAATTCCACTGGTTGTATTTACCCTGTCGAGGTGCATTCAGCCAATCTCACGGTGGTTCCAGCTCTACAGAACTTCCAGCAGTCCAGACGCTGGTCCAAAATAAAAACGCATTGTTGGACACAACCCGTCTGCAACAAATGTCGATTATGCGTAGAAGTTTCAATGTAGATTCATAGAGCCTTTAGAGCACAGACAGAGGACTCATAGCCCGTCCATTCCGTGCTATGTTCGGTCCGGTACCATCAGCCTGCACCCAGACCATAGCCCTCTAGACCACCCTCACCTATGTACCTACACAGACATCTCTTACATACTACAATTGAACCTTCATCTCTAATACGGCTGGGAGCTCTTTCAGCATTCGCACCGCCCTCAGAGTGAAGCAGTTACCCCTCAGATTCCCTTAAGTATTTCACTTTTTAAGGATGCGTACAGCTCCTCTACTCTTCCACCACTGGGAAGGTCAGAACACAACTTGGTGCATCTCAAACTCTGCTACGTGCCTCTGGTGAAAAGTAAACCTGCAACCTCGAGGTTAGTGAGGAAATGGTCGGGGGAGGCTTATGAGGCACTCCAGGATTGTTTTGAGGTGACAGACTGGCAGGCACTCTGTGAGCCACATGGAGAGGACATTGATGGGCTCACTGAGTACATCACTGGTCACATCAACTTCTGTGTGGACTGCAATGTTCCGGCAAGAACTGTTTTTTGTTATTCAAATAACAAGCCATGGGCAACAAAGGGCATTAAGGACATCCTGAACGCTAAAAAGAGGGCGTTTCGAGATGGAAATAGGGAGGAGCTGAGGACAATACAGAGGGACCTGAAAGCCAAGATCAGGGAGACTAAAGACAAGTATAGGAGGAAGCTTGAGTGGAAACTCCAGCAGAACAACATGAGAGAGGTTTGGAGTGGGATGAGGACCATCACTGGGTTCCAGCAAACTAGCAACAGAGGTGCTCAAGGCAGTGTGGACAGGGCCAACGAACTTAACCTGTTCTTCAACAGATTTGACACTGTGGCCCCTGCCCATCCCCCACATGATTCTTCTGTTGTCGGCTCCCAACCAGCACATACACCACTGTCCACTCCTACCCTTCCTCACAGCCCCCTACCCTGCTCTCGTGACTACACACCTCCTACATCTGAAACCACCACGGTGGGCTTCACAGCTGAACAGGTGAGAATACAGCTGAAACGTCTCCACCCAAGCAAGGCTGCAGGCTGCTCAAAGCCTGGGCCCCCCCCCCATCTATGTAGAGTACTTCACAATGTATTCAACCTTAGCTTGAGTCTCCAGAGGGTTCCTGTGCTGTGAAAGAAGTCCTACCTCGTCCCTGTACCGATGACGCCGCGCCCCAGCGGCTCTAATGACTACAGACCGGTGGCATTGACCTCCCACATCTTGAAGACCCTGGAAAGATTTGTTCTAGAGCAGCTCCGACCTATGGTTGGGCCCCACCTAGACCACCTCCAGTTCGCCTATCAGCCCCGACTAGGAGTTGAGGATGCCATTGTCTACCTGCTGAACCGTGTCTACGCCCACCTGGACAAGCCGGCGAGCACTGTGAGGGTCATGTTTTTAACTTCTCCAGTGCGTTCAACACCATCTGCCCTGCTCTGCTGGGTGAGAAGCTGACAGTGATGCAGGTGGATGCTTCCCTGGTGTCATGGATTATTGATTACCTGACTGGCAGACCACAGTACGTGCGCTTGCAACACTGTGTGTCAGACAGAGTGGTCAGCAGCACTGAGGCTCCACAGGGAACTGTCCTGTCTCCCTTTCTCTTCACCATCTACACCTCGGACTTCAACTACAACACAGAGTCTTGCCATCTTCAGAAGTTTTCTGATGACTCTGCCATAGTTGGATGCATCAGCAAGGGAGATGAGGCTGAGTACACAGCTACGGTGGGAAACTTTGTCACATGGTGCGAACAGAATCATCTGTAGCTTAATCTGAAAAAGACTAAGGAGCTGGTGGTGGACCTGAGGAGGGCTAAGGCACCGGTGACCCCTGTTTCCATCCAAAGGGTCAGTGTGGACATGGTGGAGGATTACAAGTACCTGGGGATAAGAATTGACAATAACTGGACTGGTCAAAGAACACTGAGGCTGTCTAGAAGAAGGGTCAGAGCCGTCTCTATTTCCTGAGGATACTGAGGTCCTTTAACATCTGCCGGACGATGCTGGGGATGTTCTCCGAGGTTGTGGTTACCAGTGCTATCATGTTTGCTGTTGTGTGCTGGGGCAGCAGGCTGAGGGTAGCAGACACCAACGGAATTAACAAACTCATTCGTAAGGCCAGTGATGTTGTGGGGCTTTCTGACGGTGGTGTCTCAAAAGAGAATGCTGTCCAAGTTGCATGCCATCTTGGGCAATGTCTCCTATCCACTCCATAATGTACTGGTTAGGTACAGGAGTACATTCCGCCAGAGACTCGTTCCACCGAGATGTAACACTGAGCGTCATAGGAAGTCATTCCTGCCTGTGGCTATCAAACTTGGCAACTCCTCCTTCGGAGAGTTAGACACTCTGAGCCAATAGGCTGGTCCTGGACTTATTTCCCCTGGCATAAGTTACTTATTATTAATTAATTATTTCTAGTTTTATTTTGCAGTATTTCTACTCTATTATTGGTTAGTGCGGCTGTAACGAAATCCAGTTTCCCTCTGGATCAATAAAGTATGTCTGTCTGCCTGTCTGTCATCATAATTTTAAAAGCAGGCGTCTTTATTCTAAGACGGTGCTCTCAGATCACAGACTCCCTGTCGAATGGAAACATCCTCTCCATGTCCACTGTATCCAGGCTTTTCAGCATTCGGTATGTTTACTTAAACATACATCCCCCCACCACCCCCACTGCCCCTCTGAACTCCATTGAGCACAGGTCCAGAACCATCAAATGCTCCTCATACATAAAGCCGATCATTCTTGAGATTATTCATGTGGACCTTGTTAGCAACAACTGCACTGAACAGATTCCCAGGAACAACAGGCAAATTGATACCAGAACAATTTAGTGCGAAAAGTTGTGGTTTGTTTAAACGGTTTGAACAATGATCCCACAGACCAGAAATACTCGCTCAACACATCATAAACCTGGGCAAGTTGACCCCCGGGTCCATTTTACTTGATCTAAAACTATGATATCCCATGACCCAGCCTCACAGGGTCACACAGCTGAACCTGTCCCTTACCGACGCCAGAAGCCTCGCACATCGTCCACACATCTCACAGCAAGTGGTGTATTCAGGCATATACCCACAACCAATGTCCAGATGCCTGAGACTTCTGATTCATTTGGAAGGAGGAACATCGTGTCCTATCTGTATAAGTACTAAGGATTACAGCCAAAACCGCAACTCTAGGACTCCTTGCTACCGATAAAATGATGCAGTGTTTCGGCTAATCAGAGTTCAGAAACTAACACTCAATCAACCTATGGCAGAACGGGAAGCTGATGATCATCTGACTGGACCAATGATCGGGCTGGAAAACCTGGGCGTGAGTCACCAGATACAAGCGATACGTTTCACATTGTCTCCTGCAGCTAAACTGACACAATTTATCGTTATCTTATTGTTAAGTGAGGTCTTGTCCAGCACAATTGTGTAGGCTAACAGGAATATAATGCTTGTGATACAAAATTGAAATAGTATTGCTGGAAACTTGTTTCATCAGATAGGACGTGTGGAAAGAGAAACTGTGGAAGAGCCAGTATCTGAATTGGGATTGTCCAAGTTACTTCCCGATCTGCTGAACGGTCTCAGCATTTTCTCTTTTTACTTTAAATGATGCACAACTATTGACTGATTACAAGATCTTTGCGACGGCCTGAACAAAGTTGCACAAATGTAATGCCCACATTCATTAGTTTTGTCTTCATTCCAACACAGGGATAAATCCGTCGATAAAGTCAATGCTCATAACATCCTCCCCACCCCACTATCAGTCTGTTACATCTGCTCCCGAGGCCCATGTCTCTCATTGAGGGACCGTGACCAGAGAGCGATAAAAATGAGCACCACACCCTGCAAGTCACATGGGCTGTTACCGTGGCAACAGAGAAAGTGGCTCTCCAAAAATGACAAAAATTAAATGAAATAACAGACTCACTTTAAATGCTGTCAAGATTAACACTTCGCCATTTTGTAATGTTGAAAATAAAATTGTAATTATTGATGCGATACAGACTGTCATTGAGGTGGTGGGTTACAGAATGGACAGGGGCTGAACAAGATGGTTGATATATATCACTGAGGTGGTGGGATACAGAATGGACAGAGGTTGAACAAGATGGTTGATATATATCACTGAGGTGGTGGGATACAGAATGGACAGAGGTTGAACAAGATGGTTTATATATATATCATTGAGGTGATGGGTTACAGTTCTGAGAGAGGTTAAACAAGATGCGCGGGGAATGAGCAGATGGAACCAGATGGGAAAAGGGATCATCATTAGTTTTCTCTTCATTCCAACACAGGAATTATTCAGTACACACAGTCAATGCTCACAGCATCATCCCCACCCCTTTATCAGTCTGTTACATCTGCTCCTGACGCTACTAACTCTCACTGAGCAACGGTGACGAGAGCGCGATAAAAATGTTTACCACTCCGTACCGGTCACATGGGCTGTTATCCTGGCAATGCAGAAAGCGGCTCTCCAAAAATGACCGAAAATGTAAACAACAGGGTCAGTTTTAAACGCTGTGAGTCTCGTTATGACAATATTAACATCATTCAATATTGCATGTACTTGTTCAAAATAAGTCTGTGAACCTTGGCTTTCATTAATTGGTGTGAAGCCCCCCCCCCCACACCCCCGCCGCGCCCCCAATCCCCCGTACAGCAATAACTTCAAGCAAATGCTTCCGTTAACTGCTGATCTTCCTGCACATCGGCCTGGAAGAATTTTATGTCATTCCGCCTTACAAAACTGCTTCGGCGGAACTGCTGCTTCGAGGTAGGATTCCTCGACGGAACTGCTGCTTCAGCCCATTCCGCAACTTTCCTATGGGATTAACGTTAGGACTTTGACTCGGCCATTCTAATTTTCTTTTGTAATTATTCTATTATTTACTCTTGTCTTCTGGATCATTGTCTTGTTGCGTTATCCAACTTCAATTAAACTTCAGTTGACAGAGTGCTACCCTGACATTCTCCCGTAAAATGACTTGATATAAAATTAACACACAGCTATTCTATAACGTTGAAACTAAAATTGTAATGTTTGCCTTTACCTTACCTCAGGCTGCATTTAATAAATCCTCTGCTATTTCTAGTTAATAAACACCGATAGTGAGGCAAAATAATTCACAATGAGGAGACAGTAGTAGTTTCAATGATTACAGTCCAAACAGCAACTCTCCAAGGACTCCTTGCTACCGGTAATATGATGCAGTGTTTCGGCCAATCAGATTTCAAAAACTAACACTGCGTCAACTTATGGCAGAATGGGAACCTGATGGTCATCTGACTGGACCAATGATCAGGCTGGAAAACCTGGGCGTGAGTCACCAGATACCGGGGATACGTTTCACATTGTCCCCTGCAACTAATCCGGATTCAATTTATCATGATCTTTTTGTTAAATCAGGTCTTGCCCAGCATAACTGGTCATCACATTTCCTGCAGGCTGACAGGAATAAAATGTTTTTAATATAAAATTGAAATAACAGTGCTGGAAACTCGTTTCATCAGATTAGATTTGTGGAAAGAGAAACTGTGGAAGACCCAGTATCTGAACTGAGACTGTCCAAGTTGCTGCCCGATCTGCTGAACGTTTCCAGCTTTTTCTCCTTTTACTTTAAATTATGCACACTTATTGACTGATTACAGGATGTTTGTGACGGCCTGAACAACGTTGCAGAAATGTAATGCCCACATTCATTAGTTTCGTCTTCATTCCAACACAGAGTTAATACAGTCGTTACATTCACTACTCACAAAATCCTCCCCACCCCACTATCAGTCTGTCACATCTGCTCCCGAGGCCCATGTCTCTCATTGAGAGACCGTGACCAGAGAGCGATAAAAATGTGCACCACTCCCTGCAAGTTACATGGGCGGTTACCCTGGCAACAGAGAATGTGGGTCTTCAAAAATGACAAAAAAATGCAATAACAGACTCACTTTAAATGCTGTCAAGATTAACACTTCGCCATTTTGTAACGTTGAACCTAAAATTGTAATTATTGATGCGATAAAGACTGATCCGAAATTGACAAGAAGTTTGATATATATATATATATATATATATATATATATATATATATATATCATTGAAGTGAGAGCATACAGACTGGACAGAGGTTGAACAAGATGGTTGATATATATCATTGAGGTGGTGGGATACAGACTGGACAGAGGTGGAACAAGATGGTTGATATATATCATTGAGGTGGTGGGATACAGACTGGACAGAGGTTGAACAAGATGGTTGATATATATCATTGAAGTGATGGGATACAGACTGGACAGAGGTTGAACTAGATGGTTGATATATATGATTGAGGTGGTGGAATACAGACTGGACATAGGTTGAACAAGATGGTTGATACATATTGAGATGGTTGGATACAGGTTGGACATGGGTTGCACAAGATGGTTAATATATATCATTGAGGTGGTGGGATAAATGCTGTACAGAGGTTGAACATGATAGCTGATATATATTATTGATGTGGTGGGATACAGACTGGACAGATTTTGAAGAAGATGGTTGATATATATCATTGAGGTGGTGGGATACAGACTGGACAGAGGTTGAACAAGATGGTTGATATATATCATTGAGATGGTGGGACACAGACTGGACAGTGGTTAAACAAGATGGTTGATGTATATCATTGGGATGGTGGGTTACAGGCTGGACAGAGTTTAACGAAGATGTGTGGGGAATGAGCAGATGGAACCAGAATGGAAAAGGGACCATCATTAGTTTTCTCTTCATTCAGTACACACAGTCAACCCTCTTCAACTCTGGGATGTTGGTGGGATTTCTTGCCTGAACTGCTGCTTCAGGCCATTCCACGACATTCCTATGGGATTAACGTTAGGGCTTTGGCTCGGCCATTCCAAAACTCGAAATTTTCTTTTGAAATTATTGTCTTATTTATTTACTCTTGTCTTTCGGACCATTGTCTTATTGCGTTATCCAACTTCAATTAAACTTCAGGTGACAGACTGCTACCCTGACATTGCCCTGTTAAGTGTCTTTATATAAAATTAACACAGCTGCCTTTTCATACCGTTGAAACTAAAATTTGAAATGGCTGCCTTTACCCTACCTCGTGCTGCATTCAATAAATCTTCTTCTAGTTCTAGGTAACAAACACTGAGCGCGAAAATAACTCAGTAAGGCAGAATACTTCACAATGAGGTGAGAGTAGGAGAAAGATTGCTGATATATAATTATTGATAAGATACAGATACAATATGAACAAAATGGCACGGAATGAGCAGATAGAACTTGGTGGAAGAACACATCAAGGACAATCACTGATGGTCCTACAGAAATAGACTGAATTTGCAGTGCATACTATGATATAAATGATCCCAAAGTGAAAAAGCTAGAACGAACCAATGTAAACTTTTGCACATGCCCTTTGAAATTATGCATGCCTTGTAATCCAGGAAATTTCCTGGTAAACCTCGTCTGCACTCGCTCCAAAGCCTCGACATTCTTCCCAGATTGAGGCTACAAGAACTGTATGAAACACTCCAGATGTGGCCTAACTCGAGCTTTAACATAACTTCCTGACATTTGAAATCAACGCCTTGATTGTAAAGGTAAGCATACCATTTGCATTCTTAACCACTCTGTCGATCTGAGTAGTCTCTCTCAGGCAGCGGTGAACTTGGACTCCAGGATCCCTCTGCTCATCAACAATGTTCAGGTTCTTGTATTTAACAGTGTACTGTCTCTTTACATTTCTCCCACTCAGATGACAAGATGATAATCAAATCTCATTGAGTTTTGTGGGGTCCTGTGGAATTCATAACGAAGTGCACAAGTACGGGAAGGTACAGGGACAGAGAAACACTGACCTGTGGCAGCATCACAGGCAAGTACATTCAGATAACACACGGAACACAAATAATACGATTCTCTGTCATTAACAATATCGAAATGTGTTTTATGTTTTTAAATACAGGTTGTATGCAATGATATAATATACATATTATGTATCAATACTATATATATTATATATATATATATATATAATGTATCAATAACAGACTTAGAAATCTCATTAACAATGTAGAGATATAAGTTCTATGTCCTTAACAATATCTTAATATACATTTGTTTCATTATCAGTATATAACTATAGTTTCGTGTCTACAACAGACTAAGAAATGTTGGATTTGGTCCCTCGGTCAGATTGCTGATACAGTTTGGGAAAAACTGGGCTCCAACCAGCGGTCCTTACAACACACACTGAAACATCTTGCAGACCCGGGAAGGATTTGGTTATTCCATCTCCTTAAACACAGAGACAACAGGAACAGGAGCACATCAGTCGGCACTTCCAGCCTGTACTGTCATTCAATAAGATCCCGGGCCAGTCCATCATTGCCCCCCAACACCACTCCTATCCCCACTTTTTCCAGACCATTGGCCCGACTTGGAGGTCAACAGTCTTTCGGTGTTTGTCCTCCAACTCAGCAACACCGTGGTCTCAGACATTTCCACAGCTGAACCCCTCCTATAACCACCGGGACAAATATCGTGTTTGCTCCTTCTCACACCACCAGTATCCTTTCAATAAAATCCCCCTCCACTCCGTCTTCTGCCGGGATCTCTAACTCCCCCGGGAGTTGATTCAAGCCGATAGGCCGAGCGGTTTCCTTCAAACTCTCAGCGATACATCAGTAGACACTTCAGAAGCGCCGAAAATTCCCTCGGAGGGAAATGGAAATAAATCAAAAAGAGGGACATTTCCTTTGGGGTTGGCTCCGCTTTGACGGGGTGCTCGCTGAGGGAGCGGGGTTACCGCCCTCTTGGATGCTCTCCATCCGCTATTGTGTGTAACCAGTGATTGACATCACTTCGCACCAATGGGATAGCTCAGCTCTAGAATTCTCTGTTGACGGCAGTGTGTGGGTGACGCCACTTGTGGGAGAGAGCTCGTATTTAAAAACACCTGAATGGACGATTCTTATGATTTCAGTGGGACAACGACATTAATCACGGATTTCATCACTGATTCCAGTGTTGTGGGATGTAAAGTCCCATGTTATGTGTCCGGTTGTGCCGTGTTGTTGGTGGAGTGGGCAGCGTGGTGTTTGTCTCGATTCGGGTCACAACACCAGAATTGGCAGCGGGGTCCACACACAGTGTATTAGTCAACAGAAAACCTCTCGTCCCTGCAGTCTTTGTCTCCTGGTAAACTCAACACCCTGACAGTGTGGACCATAGATACCCCTTCCTCTCAGAGTCAGTGAATCTTTTGGACAGCTGAGCGCAGAAAGGAATTAAGTTTATTGGTCATAAAACCTCGCCCAGACTTGGTTGGATGGATTTAGTTTGGTGTTCGGGATGTCACAGTGAAAGAGCCGGACGGCTGAAATCTCTCCAATGTCCAAACATCCTTCCAGATGAGGCAACAATTCAGTTGCGAATCCCCGTGTGGTCGCCTAATTCGATGCAGCCTCCTCTACACTAGTGACACCAACTCCTCCACATTTGTGCGGCGTTAGGTTTTATTTTGGGGAAGAGGGGGTGTTGATGTTCTTGTTGCGTTTTGTGCGGGGAGAGGAGTTTTTTGAGGTTGACGATCGGGTTGCCATTCTATTTATGTGTCTCTGTGTGTGTGTGGGGGGGGTGGATTTTATGTTTCTCTCTGAACGGCGTTCATGTTCTTTCTCTGTTTCATGGCTGTCTGGAGGAGAAAAAAATCAGAGTTGTATATGGATACATGCTTTGATAATAAATTAACCTTTGAATTATCTGCTATGAGTGGGACTTCTAGACACTAGACACTCGAATACTGCAGCACAGTACAAGTCCTTCAGCCCTCGATGTTGTGCCGACCCATATATTCCTTTAAAAATGTACTAAACACACACTACCCCGTAACCTTCTATATTTCTTTCATTCATGTGCCTGTCCAAGGGGCTCTTAAATACCCCTAATGTTTTAGCCTCCGCCACCATCCCTGGCAAGTCATTCCAGGCACTCACAAACCTCTGTGTAATAAACTTACCCCTGATGTCTCCCCTAAGCTTCCCTCCCTTAACCTTGTACCTATGACCTCTGGTGTTTGCTATTCGTGCCCTGGGGAACAGGAACTGACTATCCATCTGATCTATACCTCTCATAGTCTTGTAGACGTCTAGCAAGTCCCCTCTCATTCTTCTACGCACCAAAGTGAAAAGTCCCAGCTCTGCTAACCTTGTCTCATAAGACTTGATTTCAAATCTAGACAATATCCTGGTAAATCTTCTCTGTACTGTCTCCATAGCTTCCACATCCTTCCTATAATGAGGTGACCAGAACTGAACACAATACTGTAAGTGTGCTCTCGCCAGAGGTTTGTAGATTTGCAACATGTCCTCACTACTCTTGAACTCAATCCCACTATTATCCCATAGGCCTTCTTATCTACCCTATCAACCTGTGCAGCGAATATATGGATTCCAACCCCAAAGTCCCTCTGTTCATCCACACACTTAAGTAACCGACTAATAACCCTGCACTCAGCCTTCTGGTTTGTCCTTCCAAAATACATCACCTCACACTTCCCCGGATTGATCTCCATCTGCCGCTTTTCAACCAATTCCTCATCCTGTAACCTTCGATAACCTACAGCTCCACCCACAACTCCTCCAATCTTCGTGTTATCTGCAAACTTCCTTCCACCTCTTCATCCAGGCCATTTATAATAATCACAAACAGCAGTCATCCTAGGACAGATCCTTGCGGCATTCCAGTAGTCACAGACCTCCAGGCAGAATACTTTCCTTCCACAACTACCCTCTGCTTTCTTCCTGCAGAGTATGAAAAAAATTTGCCCACGGCTTTATAGTTTAAAGGTATCCCATAATGTTCCACCGGAAATTTCTTCCGTTGAGTTAGTTGAAAAGAAAAATACAATCTGTTCTTTAATGAAATTAACAAAATTTAAATCCTGAAGCAAAACAGAGTTGAACTACCATTGTCGATTGGACCTCTTGAGCGTACTAGGCGCTGTCTCCCGCGCCGGCTTTCGAGTCTCCGTATTTTTCTTCTCGGGTGGGTTCGGTTCCTGCCTCCAACGCTAGAAATTGCCCAGAGTATTCCGTTACTAACATGACTCTGTATGAGAGGTTCATCATACCACTCTGCGCTTTCGTTACAGCAGCAGTGTTTTGTGGTCACACAGACGTGGAGGGAGGATGAATATCGCGAAGACCGGTTGAAGAAAGTGAGATCGCGGATACGGTGTGGGAAGGACTCGGGTCAAACAGGCGGGGTGGGAGAGGTCAGAGAGATGGCACGGGTTGCTTGTTTCAGAGGGACTATAGAATGTAAGCGCTGTAATCCCAGAATGTCCCGCAGGTAGGAAAGTCAAAATTGCTCAGTGTATTTATGGACAGTATTCTCTGACTCACAGTTCCCTACCTCATCCTAGTCTCTCTCTCTCTCTCTCTCTCTCTCTCTCTCTCTCTCTCTCTCTCTCTCTCTCTCTCTCTCTCTCTCTCTCTCTCTCTATCTCTCTCTCTCTCTCTCTCTCTCTCTCTCTCTCTCTCTCTCTCTCCACCCCCCCCCCCCCCCGAACCTTCGCCTTCCTCTGGACTTTCACTCCGCCAGTCTATTTCTCATTCAGTCACTCTCTCTCCGTCGAGTTCCCCTATCTCTCTCCCGGCTATCCCCCTCCCGCTTTCTACCGACACCACACTCCGATTCCGATCTCACTCCACACCAGATCCCTCGGCCTCCCCGGCTTCCCTCCCCATGGTCTTTCTCTGCCCTCCGCTTTCTCTCGGTTCCTGACCAGTCTCTATCCCCGTCTCTTTCTCCCGAGTCCCTCTCTCTGGCCATCCTCGAATCCGTTCCCGGGTAATGACCTTTTTTTTCATTGACTGCTCATGGAGTGTCGTGGAGTGAAGATGGCGTCTGAACCTTTGTGTTTTATTGTTGAAGTAATAAAATTTACTTGCTGATAAGTGCAGATTCTCTATACATCACTTATCATTATTACAGGGATGATTCTTGTAACAGTGGTGTCCATCACTAAAGTTGCCCAACAACAGGACACGCCCTCTACACAGTGTTACCACCGGGAGGGAGATTAATTGTACTGCTACCGTAAAGTTAACAAATTTCACGACGTATGCCTGTTGTATTAAGTTTGTTTCTAATTCTGATTCAGTTGTAGCGGGGATGTGTCAGTTTGAATTAGTTGAACGTCTGTCAGAACCTCGTGAGACGATGGGTTGTACTGTGCTGTAATATTCTATGTTCTGTGCTCTATCTACTGTACTGCATCTCACTGTTTAAGTCCCGTCGATTATTTATTTAAAGCTACGACACCTTCGTTTCCAGACTACTCTCAATGCGCCTGATAATATTGCAGGATCATTTAACAATAGGCCATAAATATCATTGACAGCCACAGGATGATAATGATAGTTTTGCCTGGAAGGGACTCGTCAAGTTCTACGTAAGGAGGAATTGTCCTCGGTGTTAAATCTACGCTGGTCATGGCGTATGAAGGGAAGTATCTGTACAACCAGGATCATTTGCGATAGTCAGGATGGGCCAGTGCGTAGTAGGTCATGTCTATCGAAACGTACAAAGCTTTACGAGGTAGTTACCAGGAATGGTGTTGACTGCAAGGCAGCGGATGCCGTCTGCAGGGACTTCAGCAAGGATCTTGAAAGGTTTCACATGGGAGGATGCTCGGGATGGGTCAGTCGCTTGGCTTTCACAATGAGGAAGTAAATTGGGATCCTTGCTGTGTCCGTTGTTATTTGTAATCTATATCAACGATCTGGATAATCATGTCATCAACTGGACAGCAAGTTTGCCGATGACAAGAACATTACGGGTGTAGTCAACGGCGGAAAGAGTACCGGAATATGAGTCAGGATCTGGACCAGCAGGGAAAATGGGTTGAAAACTGTCAGATCGAATTTAACGCACACAACTGTTAGATGTTGCACCTTGGGAGGGCAAGCCAGGGTTGGTCTGACACAATGAGAAATAGGGCACTGAGGAGTACGATAGAACAAACGAATCTGGGAATGCAGGTCCATAATTCAATGAAATTTATGGCACTGTTAGAGAGCGTCGTGAACTTTTCGCACATTGGCCTTCCTGGACCAAAGTACGGAGTACAGGAGTTTGGATCTTACGTTGCTGTCGTTTAAGGCTTTATTGGGGCTTAATTTGGAATATTATTTACGGATGGGCTCAACTACCTGCAGAAAAGATGCAAATAAGATTGAAAGAATACAGGAAAAAAAGTTACACGGCCATTGCCGGGACTGAATGTTTTGAATTAAAAGGAAAGGCTACATATGTCAGCACTTTATTTCGGAGCGGGTAGAAGACTAAGGGCAGATTTGATAGAGGTAGACAACATTATGAGGCGAATAAATGCAAGCGGACTTTCTCCACTGATGTTGGGCGAGAATACAACTGGAGATCATGGGTGAAATGTGAAAAGTTTAAGGGAAACATGAGGGGAGGCTTCTTCACCCAGAGGGTGGTCAGAGTGTAGACAGTGCTGACAACACCAATGGTAATTGAGATACCGATGTCAATGTTTAAGAGATGATTGGAGAAATACACGGATGAGTGTGATTTGCAGCAACTGATGCGAAATTCGAAGGCTGCATATCTTTCCGAAATTCTCTGAAGTGCTGATGTATGCTAGCTTCAGCTCTCTACATCTCACTCTCCTAAGTTCTTTAGAATGCGTGTTGAGGCCTTTTGCTTTGGAAGTTGTGGATGGCCACGGTCCGGGTCGTAAAAAAAAAGAAGCTTTTGACTTCATTTGACTTCATAGGCCAATATACAGAGTACAGGAGTGAGGATGTTATGTTGATGCTGTTTAAGATTTCATTGCTGTCTAATTTGGAATACTGAGTGCTGTTGGGCTCATCTACCTACAGGCAAGATGTAAATAAGTTTAAAATAATACAGAAAAAAAATGAAGACTGTAGTTCCGGTTGGAGGTGGATGTGACAGTGGTCTCAGTACGGTGAACAGATCTGTTGCTACAGAGGTGCTAGTAGGTAAAAGGGATGATTAGCCTCGATACTATACAACAAAGGGTCATTTAATCCGAATCCTATCCTTGGTCAGAAAGTGGAGGTCAGTAATCCTGCAAGTCGTTGGAGGTTTGGAGACGTCATGTTTTAATTGTGTTGAATATTAACTCGTGGACGATACGTTACCTTCTGCGCCTCTTTGTCTTGGAGTTGAAAGGTTTCATTAAATTGTTTATGATTGCAATTACAGATGTTTGTTAGCCATTGAACAAATAAGAGCATGTCACTTTCTGAAATATTTTGAAAATATGAATGCATTGTAGCGATTTGCATAACATTTGCCACCTTCTAATCTTCTAGTTCTTCTTCCGTGGTCAAGGAAAAAAGAAATATCCTGTCCGGAATCTCAGCAATATCTTCGTTTCCCTTCCCAAATCAGCTGAACTATATCCATTCCGGCACCGAGGAATCATCTATCATAATGTTTTCCAAGTTTCAAGCGCATCCTCTTTCTCAGCGTCGGCATGTTCTGGCATATCTGCCTTTTGACGCTGTCTTCACATTGATCAATGTATTCACTGAGGAGCTTTACCGCCTCCTTGGACTCCAGACACAAGTTTTCCTCTTTTGCCTTTGATCTGCCCACACTCTCCCCAGTCTCCTCCTGTCCTTTACAGTGCAACTCGCCAAGGATTTCACAAATCCCCTTCTAAATGTTCTAAATCCATTACTAAATTCTCTTCTGTGTGCATTATGACCTTCCATAACCCTGTCAGATCCTTTTTCCCGAAACCTTAAGTACCTTTCTTTCTTCCTCTTGACGAGTTGTTCCAACTTTATTGGCACCTAGGATTACTTTATCCTGTCATCCTTTCCCTGTGTCAATGAGACAACCCCTTACTGAACCCCATGTCAGTGCTCCTAAACAATCTCCACATATCTGTTGCACATTTCCCAGAGTACATCATTTCCCAATGTACGTTCCCATGTTCCTGACAGGTAGCACAATACACCGCAGCCCCCCAATTAAACACATTCCATGCTCCCTGGTCCTATCCATGTGTAAGTTAAGTAGAGGGCAGATCTGCCCTATTGCTCTGAAATGCTGACCCACCGAGAGATCTGTCACCTGATCCGTTTCCTTTTCTAATATTAGATCCGGTATGGACTGTTCGCCAGTCCGCCTGTCTTCATATAGTGAGATGAATCCTTCCTGGACACAACTGAGAAATTATGCCATACCGAGACCTTTTACCCTGGGGAGGTGCCAGAGAATATTCTGGAAGTTTCAGTTACCCGTGCCAATAACATTGCCGATGTCATGTATCGGCTTCCCGATCGGATCTTTACCTTTGCACTTATTTGGTTGATCTGTTGGGCGGCCCTATAGAATACTCCAAACGGAGTGATCAGCTTCATGTGTGTGTGTTCGTCACACTATCTATTAATAAGCAAACGCTCCACATTGTCCTCCCTTTCTGCAGCAGCGATACTATCCGTGGTTTCCTATTGAGCCCCCTTTACACTCTGTTACCCGACCCTGTCCAATCTGAAACATCTAAAACCCGGAAAGTCCTGAGGCCATCCCTGCCCTTTTGACAGTCGAGTGTCTGTGATAGTTTGGATCATACTTCAACCAATGTAACAATCACGCCAGCAGCATTGAACGTTTGTATTGCTACCTACCGGAACTGTATGAAGTCAGCAATCTTCCGCCAATTTTACAATTTCAGGATGGCCAGGCATATGATTGTTCGAATTTATGACATATTTGCCAAACCTCTTTATTGTAAATCGGCTTTATTTGAAAACTCCGCAGAACTGCAATTGGACACGGGCGTTATCTACACAGACGGCCATTTAATGTAAACACATACTTCATTCCATTCCTCAGCTCTTCTCTGAATTTCCTCTGTGTCAGTGTATAGATACAAGTATTGGTGCACATGCTGAGAATTTGTAACATGAAACCAAGTTGTTGTAGGATGTATACCGGGGAATTCAAATATCTGTCCTGGTAATAATAGTTTTGCACTTTCCATTTCAGGGAATGGGCTACATTGGGCATCCAAAATAATATGAAATTAGCTGATATAGAAAACAGCAAAATCATCGCTTTTCTGCGTTTTTCCACCTCGGCATCTTTCTGATTGTCGCTGCTGTGCCGAAGCTTTCTGCGGACTCTATTTGCCACAACGATATGTCTTACGGTTAACCCGTTAAATACCAGGATTAAGCCGATTGGTAGCAATGGTGTTAAAATACTGTTCAGTAATTGGTACCCTCTCCACACGGGTGAAGTAGTGTATTCATATGTGCCGGTGCACCGCCACGGCGTGTTGTCAATGATGACGTAAGGTTCAAGGGCAAAGTAAAACGGGACACCTCTCCCGCAGCTCACTATAACCACGGTCACGATAACCACCGTTGCTGTTCTCTCTGTGCAGTATCGCTCCCGCAACTTTCGGCAACATATTGCGATGAAGCGATCGAAGGTAAAACTGACCGTGAACCAAACAGAACAGTCCCGCGTCACGACCCGAAATACAAGTGTCAGAGCGCACACAGGAGTGATGAGCAGGAATCTAGAATAAATGTAGATATTGTTGGTCTGTTCCACTAAAGCAGCAACGATAACCACCATCAGATCCGCTGTTGCCATTCCAACCAGGTAACGGGTGATGCATTTGGAGAGTCCGCATTTTCCCCGAGATAGGATCACAATCGCTGTTAAATTAACTGCAAGATATTTGGAACCAAAACAGAAATACGGTCAGCTCCCTGAATGCCCCCATTCTACCAATGCTATGCAGGGTATGGTCTATTTGGAAGTGGAAAGAGGAAATCCAGTGAGTGCGGTCTCGGTCGCTGCACTCCGGCTGGAGGACAATGACGGATGTGAGTGTCAGTGGATTGGCGACCTTCCGACAGTTTTGAACAAGGCATCCGACTTCCAGGACTCACGTACCGGTGGGCACTCGATCACTCCTGTTAGCAAAACCATTTCTATTAGTAGTGGTGAAAGAACTGAAGGGATTGTTTGCAGCCGTGACAAAGTGGTATCAAAAGACACAAAGCACAAGTTATCATTTCAAAAACAGACCTACGTGTCGAAAATAGACTGGACCGTCATTTAAATAAGCTGCCACGTTGTTATAAGTCGAAGTGTCTGTACTGATAGAGACTCAGACCTAGAAAAGCAGAGACCAGCATCACTTCCGATAGCCTAGCGAGGTGAAATTATGAAACAATGTAAATATCGGCACGAACATAATTGACAAAAAAAATCACTTCGATCAAAGTACGAAAACAAATATAAAACAATGAGATGCTTGAATCCTCCATGCCGGAAACACGTTTCAGCCGACGGTAGCATCTGTGCTTAGTAACAGTGCGGATACCGCTGCAGAGTAACGACTGCACCATACATAAAGTAACCAGCTCCGGCATCTTACCGAGGACACCAACCGCTACAAGTGTGGGATAGAAAATGCACGCGATGTGGTAAATCGTCGAATATCCCATATTCCGTCAGAAGCAGCGTTCAGTTGTACGGAGCGTTTCAGATGCTCAGATGGACTGGGGATCGGTTTAGCAGACTTTTATTGAGGAGAGAGCAATTCCACTGAGGCAATTAGAGCGGATACCACCTCAGGGACATTAGTGAAAACCAACTGCGCAAACACTTATCTTAAACTATTTATACTCACTCTGTCCCCGTGTCATGAATTTAACTCCTCAATAGAGTCCATTACTGTAAAACAAAATATAATGTGCTTTTTTCCATGTTCTTTTGCATGATACCTGGCTTCAGCTATTTAAATGGCATTTTTTATATCATTATTGCTTTAAAACAGGCATTCATCTTGAAGTTGATTTATTTTGTAATATTTGACCGTGCACATTCGCTTCTGAAATTGAGTGAAGGAGTTTGTTCTGGCGGGTGAAATGAACAACACTTCCTTATTAATGGGGAACATTCGTTTGTTCTTTTCTTTCGTTCGTTCCAGTCATTTCGGTCTGTTTGTGTGTTGGAAATCACAGTTACAGCTGACATAAAATAAAATACACTGCACGTATTCCTGCAAGCACTGTAAAAGATACACAGCGATATTCCAGAGACCTGTGATCAAAAGGGGAGCGCGTCCTCGGGAGATTAGCGAGGGCTGAGTACAGTTTGAAGAGCAATGTTTTCCAGCGCACACATGGGTCGTTTCGCAGAGACCTGATCTCTGCCAGTGAATGACTTGATCACCTCACACCCGTGACGTGCGATGCAGTCTATTTAACCTTAATGATATTCTCAAACCTGCCACTTTTCTACCGCTAATTTTCCATCCATTCTCTGTTTCAGGAAATATAGTATGTAAAATCTATGGACAATCGGCAGGTTTTCAGGCCGTTCTGTCATTTTCCACGAAGTTGTATTTTTTTCTCCTGATTTACTGTCAGGTATATTGCCTTTCGAGCGTCACTATGAGTATGTGCAGAACAGCGGATGTGGTCAAGCTCACCTGTCAATCACACTTCCTTCTGCTCCTGCAGTGCACCGCTCCGTGTCGGTTGTGATACCCGTAGCGATGAGCGGCCCTCTACTTATTGGAGAGCGTCTCATCACTCCGTTTCCATTGCTGAACTCGTACTAATGTGCTGCCCTCGATTGACTCAAGAAAGTATCACCTCTGCCTTCAAATTCATCCTTCCAAAATGGATCACTCCGTAACGTTCCGGGTTGAACTCCATCTGTAACTACTCAGCGCTGCTCTGTGTCCTGTCAATGTCCTGTTGTAATCTGTGACAACCTTCTATACTATCCATGATCCCACCAGCTTTCACATCACTGGAAATACAATAAACCATCCTTCCACATAAAAACACAAAAAAAAACCCTGGGTCTCAGACAGATCTCTGCAGGACACCTGTCGCCAACATCCAGAGAGAAAACGCTCCATCCACAACTATCCTCTGCCTTCTGTGGGCGTCATTTCTGAATCTAGCAGCTACTTTTTCATGGATACGAAACCTTCTGAGGTTATGGATGGTCCTACCATCCTGCCATGACTAACCTTAACGCCTTGTTAAAATCCGTTCATATCATATCAATTATACCCCACTTTATTTCCAGAAGACCACACAACAAACACGTTCTCCCATCTGTTTCTCTCTTCCATTGACTCCACCTTAGCTCGGGCGACTGCAAAGATTTGACCTATCCTCATCCTACGGGAGCAGTCTGGAAGTAGTTGCCCAAGTCACTGAGGGGGCAACTGCTCCTTCATCCCCATCACCGTCGATTGCCTGAAACATAAATCTAAGAGGATCACTCATCTCGGTCCAGAACATCCCATTGGCAATAGGTTTTCTGGAACTCAGCTACGAGAGCACTTTGACTATCTCCAAGGGGTTTGAGTTCGTTAACATGATACCAACCCAACTTATTTGTAACAGTCTGAATTCGATATACTGATCTACCGGTTCTGTCAGCGATATCATATGTCCCTACAAATCGCAAAGCTGTAAAGTCGCTTGGCTGATTTAGAAACATGATAACCTTCTGTCCTATTTCCAACACCCGCGGTTTTGTTCGCACCTCGAAATAAGCTTTGCTCTTCTGCTTCTTCCGTCTCCTGTTATAGGTGGCAGGAGAATGGGCCTCCTGAATAGAGTCAATTAATTGCTGCTTGCATTTGTTCTACCCAATGCCACCACACTCGGCTGATGATAAATCTAGCCTAAACAAGGATTCTAACCCTTTCATTCTAACTAACATTGTCCTTAACGTTGTGTTCATCCATTCAGCAATTGCACTGTATTGTGGTCGATAAGCGATACCAACTGTGTTTTATCCCAAACAGTTTCATTACATTTTGTATCACATGTGCGGTGCAGCGGCGACCATGACTGATTCTAAAGTGCTTGTCAACCGGCAACGGGTAAAAACTCTTTCAAAAACAAAATCGTGGCTAAAACGTCAGCGGTTTTCATTATCTATTTGGGAAAGCCTCTATCCACTTTGAATCGGGCGAGTGCAAAGATGTGACCTATCCTCATCCTCAGGGTATAAACGGGAAGTGGTTGCCCAACTCATTGAAGAAGCAACTGCTCCTTCATCCACGTCATCGTCGAAACATAAATCTAAGAGGATCATCTTATCTCGGTCCAGGGCATCCCATTGGCAATATATTTTCTGGAACTCAGCTACTAGAGGACAATGACTATCTCTAAAGGTTTGAGTTTATTAATATGATACCAACCCAACTTGCTTGGAGCATTCTGAATTCGATACACTGATGGACTGGCTCTGTGCCGACAAATCTGGAAGGTGTAAAGGGTCTCGGCTGATGTAGTGACATCATAACCTTCAGTCCTATTTTAAATGTCTGCGGTTTTGCTCGAACCTCGAAACAAGCTTCGCTCTGCCGCTTCTTCCGTCACGTACGATGGGCGGCATCATAATGGGCCTCCTTAATAGAGTCAATTAATTGCTCCTTGCATTCGTCCTTTTCAGTGCCATCATACTCGGCCTGTGATAAATCTAGCCAAGAAAGAATACGAACACTTCCATGTTTTTCTCCCAATTGTCAACTTAAAAAGTATAAATGCAGCAGAGAATGCTTTTGTGGTGAACACTATCATAAGAACATAGAGTAAGACAGTGACCCATGAGCCGTTTAGTCATTTTGGACAACATTGTTGTTAAAGTCCAGTTCATCCGTTCAACAATCGCACTGTATTGTGGTCGATAGGGGATATGGAACCTCTATTTTACCCCCAAACAGTTTCATTAGATATTGTATCACCTGTACAGTGTAGCGGGGACCGTGATCTGATTCTAAAGTCCTTGGCAATCCCCAACGGGTAAAGACGGCTAAATCTTGGCTGTAACGTCAGCACTTTTCATTGTCTAGTTGTGGAAGCCTCTCTCCACTTGGTGACCGCATCCACTATCTCGAGGATATATTTCAGTCCTCCAGGGGATGGATGCGAATATCCAACAAAATAAACCTGCAAATCCACACGTGGTCATTCTACGGGACGTGTCTTAAAACTGCTTCTCGAGCCGATTTATCTGGGTTAGATCAACATAGATAAAACCCAATTACTTTCATATTGCTATAGCCCACCAAGAGAAAGTAAAATTCGATACCCCTGGGCATGGCACACAAAGTCTTTCAAATATTTGGGCATCATTATGCCAAAAGATTTGGCAAAATTATCAGAATGTAACTATCAGCCTTTATATAAAAAAGAAAAATAAGTAAGATGTGGCAAGATGGAACCTGATTCCTTTTCTCAGTCTCAGTTCAAGGATTGAGTCTATTAAAATGAATATACTGCCCAGACTGTTAAATCTCTTTCAGACCCTACAAATAGAGATTAATCAAAATCAATTCAATGAATGGAACAAGACGCTGTCAAGTTATATTTGGCAGGGTAAACGGCCTAGAGTTTGTCTCAAAACTTTCCAATTAGCAAAGGAAAAGGGGGGATGGGGCTTGCCTTCTGTTAGAGGTTATTATTTTGCAGCAGAGTTGAGAGCTGTGATATGTTGGTGCAACCCATCATGTGACGCTCAGTGGAAAAACATGGAGGAGCGGGTACTTCCCATCCCCATACAAGCAATTTTGGCTGATAACAACCTGCAAAGGTACGTAAATACTATTGATAACCCATGGGTGAGATTGACTCCTAAAATATGGAAAACAGCTATAAAAGAATATAATCTAGAGGGAGATATTGCAATTCTTAACTGGTGTGCCTAAGACTTGGATTTTACACCGAATAAACTGAATGCTAGATTTAAGGACTGGACAGCTAAAGGAATAACAGTTCTTTGCAACATAATGAAAGAAGGAACACTGTTCAGTTTTGAAATGCTTAATGAGAAACACTTATTAGAAAAACAGGATTTTTATCGGTATTTACAGATGCGACAATATGTTAATAAGACGCTTACAAATGTAACCAAGGCAATTACATGCTTGATTGAACTCTTTAGAAAAGCATATAATTCAGATAATGGTAGTAGTATCATTTCAAGCATGTATAAGGGGTTGTTAAATCTCAAAACACATTTGACTTCATACTTTAAAACAAAATGGGAGAAGGAAGGAGGGATAATTATATCTGAGGAAGAATGAACAACAATATGAAGGTATCAATGGAAGTGTACCAGTTCACAGAAATGGAGGGAGTTCGGATGGAAAAACTTGATAAGATATTTTATTACACCCTCTGAGAAATACCATTATGATAGTAACCTCCCTGTTTGCTGGAGAAATTGTGAAAATCAAAATGCAAATCATTATCATATTTTTTGGCACTGCCCCGTTATCAAAGACTATTGGAGGGGGATACACAATGCCCTACAAGACATCTTTAAATGTGAAATACCCTTAGAGAGTAAGACCATATATTTTCTGTACAAAGCGGAAGAATGGTTGAAACGAGATAAATATTTAATGAATATACTGTTGGTGGCTCGTTAAAAAGACTCTTGCTAGGAAATGGTTATCACAGGAGAGCCCAACTTTAAATGCATGGATGGAAATTACAATGAACATTTGCAATGGAGAAGAGAACAGCATCTCTTAATCATAAGCTGGAACAATTTGATTCATACTGGGATAAATGGCTTAACTATATAATGCCTCATAGTCCAGATTTTATTCTCACAAATCAATGAATCTGTTGTAAAAAAAAAGATGACGCCCTACTTATACATAGTTCGTTCCTTTTGCTTATATTTTTTTCTTTCCACTCTTTTCTATAAGTGTATACCTTAGATCAAGTCGTCAAGTCAAGTCAAGTCAAGTCAACTTTTATTGTCATTTCGACCATAACTGCTGGTACAGTGCATAGAAAAAATGAGACAACGTTTTTCATGACCATGGTTTACACGACACAGTACAAAAAACTAGATTGAACTACGTAATTTAAAAAAAACACAGAGAAAGCTATACTAGATTACAGACCTACACTGGACTGTATAAAGTGCACAAAAACAGCATTACAATAAATAATAAACGGGGCAGTAGGGCAAGGTGTCAATCCAGGCTTCAGTTATTGAGGAGTCTGATAGCTTGGGGGAAGAAACTGTTATATAGTCTGGTCGTGAGAGCCCGAATGCTTCGGAGCCTTTTCCCAGATGGCAGGAGGGAGAAGAGATTGTATGCGGGATGCACTGTCCATTCATAATGCTGTTTACTTTTCAGATGCAGCGTGTAGAATAATACTTTGTGGAGATTTGTGATATATATGATTATATGGTATATATGTACAATGTCTGAAATACATCTTATGGAAATGTTTGTTTAATGATGAACTTCAATAAAAAATAAATTACAAATCAAACATTTCTTACAATAATATTTTACATCTTCTCGCAATTTCGACCTCCAACACAGATTCTTCAACTGTTCCATAATTCTGTCTGCTCCTTGATACCCACAAATGTCATGGTGACAATACATCACCTGGTTTCTTTCACATTCTGGCACAAAAAAATACCATTATTAAGTACAATCCGATTCCGTGCCTATATCCCTCGATATTTGCCAAACGCTTCAGAATCCTCGCCTCTTTGTACCTTTGCTAACTCCTGACCCTGTTAATGAGTCATGACTAAGCCTCTCTGTGTACAGTTTTCTGGTTTCTCTGTCATCCCTACCTCTACATGTGGATTCCCTTTCACCACCCAGCTTGATTCTAGTTTGGCGAACTCACCAGCCTTCCTGCTCCCTTCAGGGGAAGTCTGTAACTGAGCCTTCACCTTTTAGTTTAATCGATAATTTTTTCCACTTCCCTCCTCAAATATTTACTTCAACATGGGAGCTGATGTTACTAGTTTGCCATCTTTTGAGATATAACCTCTAGATTCCCATAACGGTAAATATTCAGCGAAGCATATGAGTATGCAGTGAATGAAGGGAGTTGGGTCAGGTGCAGTCATCAGAGTTGAATCTCATTCGAGTTGTTGTTCAGGGCAGAAGTCGTGAGTCAAAGGGCTTGTTCTCGTGCTGTACTGTTCCCAGGATCCCATCATCTCCAGCTGATGTGTTCACATTGTAATATCAATTTATTAATTATCATCTCTCCATTCTCCTCCATTCATCTCATTCTTCAGCACTGTGTCATATAGGACACGGTGCCTTGCAACACAGGAGCCATCGCTTCCTTCCATCCTGTCCCAAACGGGCGGAACAAACCCGTCTGAGCTGTGACGTAACCAGTAACGTCAAATTCTCAGGAGGTCATCAATGAACCGGGTCCTGCAATGTGGAACTTGGATCATTCGAAAGGTGGAACTTGACTTTCCCTCGCATTCATATTCACAAACTCTCTCTGCGGCACAGAACAACGGAGACACAATTTTATCAATGGAAAATGCAAGGCATATTGCAGACAAGTCTGAAGTTGTCAAGTCTTATGCAAAACCTCCATCTTCCACCCTGGTGCATTCAAACGATAGCAGACCCGAGAAAGATACCGTCGTGCCAGATTGGATGTTTCGTAAAACACTGTTGGCCAGAAGAAACCAAAGTCTGATCACGGACAGGGGAAGCAGACAAACCAGTTCTCTCTGTCTTCCCCCATTTTGTGGACTATGAACTAATTCTTGCACTGGAATTATTTAATCAGAAGAACTGTATATGGACACAGGAAGCTTCAGGTAATGATCTGCTAAACCTGAGACCGTTCTCAAGCAAGTCGCCATTTGTTATGTGAAGGGCGTGGACTCTGAACTGATTCTTGACTCTGGGACAATCTCATCAGAGCAATAAACCTGAGCCCATGCTCAGAGGAGCAGCTACTTGTTGTGTAAAATGCCAGACATATCGAAGAAGCAATCTGTAATCTCGTTAGACTCTGTCTGGGTTGCCTCATTTAACTGGTTTGGACCAGTCAGGGTGTAACGATACGAATACACAAGGCTGGGGTGGGCAGAGCCACGTAAAATAGGTTGGTTGTAGCTCTGTACAATGATCAGGAACCAGGTGACCCAGGTAGGTCAGGTGACCTTGAGCCAATGATTTGGAGATCCAATGGTTCAATTGATGAGGAACGATATAAGATTCCGGAGCTTCAGATATGCAGGGGTGATAACTCTCCAGCGGCCAGAAACCATCCATTAACGAAAAGTAGGACCACACGGAATCGTGGAGATCGGGAACATGGGGATCGGAAGATGATGAGAGCCATTGGTCGTGTGGATATTAAGAATCTTTTTTCCCAGGGCTGAAACGGTTGCCACAAGAGGACACAGGTTGGAAGGTGCTGGGGAGTCGGTACAAAGGAGATGTCAGGGGTAGGATTTTCACTCATAGAGTGGTGACTGAGTGAAATAGGCTGCCGGCAACAGTGGTGGAGGCGGATACGATTGGATCTTTTTAAGAGACTTTTGGATAGGTACATGGAGGTTAGAAAAATTGAGGGCTATAGGTAAGCCTTGTCATTTTGTAAGGTAGGGACATGTTCGGCACAACTTTGTGCGCCGAAGGCCCTGTATTGTGCTGTAGATTTTCTATGTTTTCTATGTTTCTATGGAATGCCTTGCCAGCGTAGACACTTTTCCCGGGTAATACCTTTTCACTTCACTGACTTTTCATTGAGTGTCAGGGTTTCCAGTGGGGTGCACACAGGAAGATTGTGTGTAAATCTACGTGCTTTTAGTAGAAATTATAAAAGATACTTGTTGGTAAATACAAATTCTCTGTATCTCATTGATCATTGTTACAAGGGATGATTCTTGTCAAAGTGACGTCCATCATTAACATTGTCCACTAACAGGACGTGCCCTCTACACAGTGTTACCATCGGGAAGGAGATACAGAAGCCTGAAAGCTCAGGCTCAGCGATTCAGGAACAGCTTTTTTCCCCGCTACCACCTGTATCTCAGTTTTGTTTTCCCCATACTTATTTATCGTGTATTTTATTGTACTGCTACCGTAAAGTTAACATTTTAGCGACGTATGTCTGTGATACTAAATCTGGTTCTGATTCTTTAAATGTAAGTCGATTAATTATTAAAAGCCATGACGCCTTGTTTTTCCAGACTACTCTCAATGCGTCGGATAATAAAGTGCAGGAGAAATTTTTAAAAACAATAGGCCGTAAATATCAGTACCGACCGCTGGATGATCTCGATAGCTTTGCTTGGAAGGGACTCGCCAAGTATTATGTAATGATGAATTGCCCTCGGTGTTCAGTCTACGCCGGTCATGGGGTATGAAGGGAAGTATCTGGACAAACAGGAACATTAGCGATAGTCAGTATGGGCCAGTGCGTAGTAGGAGATATCTAACCAATCTCACAGTGCTTTACGAGGTAGTTACCAGGAATGGTGGGGAAGGCAAGGCAATGGATGCCGTCTACAGGGACTTCAGCAAGGAATTTCTCAAAGTTCCGTAGGGGAGGATGCTGGAGAAGGTTCAGTCGCTTGGCTTTCATGATGATCTATTAAATTGCTGTCACCATTGGCTACGTTGGGGAAACTAGAGTGTGGTAAAAATGGTTGTCTCTCTGATTGGGGACCTGTGACGAGTGGAGTGCCGCACGGATCGTTGCTGCCATCGTTGTTTGTTGTTTGTCATGTATATTAACGATCTGGATAATGATGTTGTTAACTGGATCAGCAAACTGCCGATGACAGCAGCATTACCTGTGTAGTTGACAGCGAGGAAGAGTCCCAGAGCCTGGTACCGGAAAAGGGATCTGGCCCAGCTGGAACAATGGGCTGAAAAAAAGTGGATCTGGTTTAACGCAGACAAGTGTCAGATGTTGCACTTTGGGAGGACCAGCCAGGGTTGGTCTGACACAATGAGAAATAGGGCACCGAGAAGTACGATAGAACAAACGAATCTGGGAATGTAGGTCCGTAATTCAATGAAAGTTGCCGCTCAGTTAGACAGGGTCGTAAAAACAACTTTTCGCACATTGGCCTTCCTAGATCAAAGTACTGAGTACAGGAGTTGGGATGTTACGTTGCTGTGGTTTCAGGCTTTATTTGGGCCCAATTTGAAATATTGTGCGCGGTTGGGCTCAACTATCTGCAGGAAAGATGTAAATAAGACTGAAAGAATGCAGGAAAAGAATTACACAGCTATTGCCGGGAGTGAATGTTTTTAATTAAAAGGAAAGAGTACCGAGGGGCTAGAAATCTGAGGGAAGATTTGATAGAGGTGTACAACAATATCAGGCGGATGGAGAGTGTAAATGCAAGCAGGCTTTCTCCACTGATGTTGGGCGGGAATACAACTGGAGATATTGGGTGAAGGGTGAAATGTGAAATGTTTAAGGGAAACATGAGGGGAGGCTTCTTCACCCAGACAGTGCTGACAACACAAATGGTAATTGAGATTCCGATTTCAACGTGTAAGAGATGATTGGAGAAGTACACGGATGAGAGGGATAAGGATGTCCACGGTCCGGGTCCGGGTCGATGGGATTAGGCAGTGTAAATAATTCCTCCCTGACCTGACGGGCTGAAGACCCTGTTTCTGGGCAGTGGTTTCCTATTGCTGTCTAACTGTATGTCTGGGTTAGAACCTCAGTGTCTCACAGCACCGACCAATCTAGAAAGTCGTTGATACTGTTCGATCCCTCTTTCCTTGCTCACACTGAAGCATGGAGACTGAGTGAAATGGATGGTTACAGCATGAGGAGATGGAAGCACAAATGTGAGATGATAAGGGGAGTATCACACCACAGGAATATGCCCTCACTCCTTCAGTTAGGCCGTAAAGACAATAGTTCCGGGCTGGAGGTGGGTGTGACAGTGGTCAAATCTGTTGCTTCATCGGTGGTACAGGGGATCATTAGCCCTGATACTACACAACAAAGGGTTCCTTTAATCCGAATCCTGTCCTTGGTCAGAAATTGGAGATGGGAAACCTCGGAAGCCGTTGGATGCTTGGAGTTCTGGAGACGCCATATTTTTATTGTGTTGAATATTAACTCCTGGACGATATATTACTTTCTGCGTCTCCTTGTCTTGGAGTCGAAAGTCTTTACTAAATGTTGCATGATTGCAATTACAGATGTTTGTTAACTATTGAACAAATAAGGGCATGTCATTTTCTGCGATATTTTGAAAATATGAATCCATTGCGGATTTAAAATATAGCACGAGGTATGGACATAATTGAGTTCAATTGAAAGAGAAATAAAATGATTACGGCCATGAATAACTTCATGGTAGTCATGTGTTTCTGTAGTTTGTGTGGGATGGAAGATTGAATTAATCTTCTTTTTCACTATACATGAGGCAGAACATTTGTGTCTCCTTGCGAGAAGTGTTTTCCAGGAACTGATGCGAAATTCGGAGTCTGCATATCTTTCCGAAATTCTATGAAGTGTTAATGTATATGAGACTCAGGTCTCCACATCTCAACCTCCTAAGTTCTTTAGAATACGTGCTGAGGCCTTTTGCTTTGGAAATTGTTTATTCTGTATTCTCCAATTGCCTGCGATGGTTTTGCAGGAAGAGAAGTCTGAGCCCGGATGTTTGGTTTGCTTTCGCCGAGTTTTCAGTTTGTATAGTTATGTAGGTTCATTTCTTATGGATTTCTGATGGGGACACGGATTCCACACCGGCCAAGTGGATTCAGGGTTAAAGGGATCGAAATTCGACCGCTTCTACACCCGACACGATAAAATCACGATTCAAAAGTAAATTGTCATTTGGATAAAATGGTGTGTACTTGAACTGGGAAATTGTAATTGGCATTTTGGAAGGCTGGTTCTTTTAATGAGCAGCAAAAGCTGCTGCTGAACACTTTGAAATGCTGGTTTGAGGTTGCAGGCCTCATTGGAAAAGATTGTTTTGAAGTCATTGTAGCATCTGCCCTGTAATATGTAAATGGCAGGTCAGTTTAGATAACGTGGCGGTGTAATCATGAGCTCAACGATTTGCTTACATCGTCAGCCCTAATTCCATTAATTATCCAGCTGCTGCTGGGTGGTCAGATTAAATCGGTTATTTCCCTCTATAAGTGCGAGGTCCAAATATAGTTGTAAAGTGTACCGAAATTTCGACCCACTACTGACATAATACTCGCTGGTCTGTAATTCGAAAGAGTCTCCCTATTATCTTTGGTCTACAAAGGAATAACATTTGCCACCCACCGACCCCCTCCCCAGTCTTCTTGTTCTACTTCCATGTCCAGCGAAGACACAAATATCCCGTCCAAAAGTACAGCAATATCTTCGCTCGCTTTCCAAAATGACCTGGACTATATCCCTTCCGGCACCGTGGAATCATCTATCATAATATTTTCCAAGTTTCCGGCGCATCCTCTTTCTTAGCGTCGGTATGTTCTAGCCGTTTGACTCTGTGTTCATATTCATCAATGTATTCAGTAAGGACCATTCACCGCTTCCTTGACTCCAAACACAATTTTCCTCTGGTCTGCCCACACTCGATCTAGTCATCCTCCTGTTCTTCCCTTACTTCAGTGCAACTCGCTAAGGCATTCACAACTCCCCTTATACCTTTTCTAAGTCCATTGTTAAATTCTTTGCTGTCTGCATTGTGACTTGCCATAACCCTACCCGAACCTTTCTTCCTAAACCTAAACTATCCTTTTTCTTCTTCTTGATTCGTCCATATTTCTTGTCACCTAGGTTTACCTTACGCTATCATGCTTTCCCTGCGTCAATGAGACAAACCCTTACTGAACCCCATGTCAGTGCTCCCTAAACAATACCCACATATCTGTTGCGCATTTCCCTGAGTACATAATTTCCCACTGTACGTTCCCAAATTCCTGCCAGGTAGCGCCATAATTCGCAGACCACCAATTAAATACTTCCCTGCTCCTGGTCCGACACAGGTTCAAGCTAAATGTAGGGGAGTTCTCCCTATCTTCTGAAATGCTGACTCGCGGAGAGATCTGTCACCTGACCCGTTTCCTTTCTTAATATTAGATCCGGTATCAACTGTTCGCGAGTCCACCTTTCTTCTTATAGTGACATGAATCTTTCCTGGACACAACTGAGAAATCATGCCATACCTGAACCTTTTACACTGGGAATGTGCCAAAGAATATTAGGTAGGTTTTAATTTTACGTTCCAATAACATGGCATATGTCCACGTTCCGCTCCCGATCTTTCCTCAGTGTTCTCGTTGCAGTTTCTTTTCTGTTAATCTGGTTGGAGGCCGTACAGAATACTCCAAATGGGGTGATGTGTTAGTCTCGCCATCTATTAACAAACGAACGCACCACGTTGTCCTCCCTTTCTGCAGCTGCGATACTATCCCTGGTTTGGCATCGCACTCCCTTTACACTCTGTTACCCGACCCTTTCCATTCTACAACATCTAAAACCCGGAAAACCCTGAAGCTATCCCTGTCCTTGTGACAGTCGAGTGTCTGTGATAGTTTGGAACATACTTCAACCATTGTAACACTCACGCCAGCAGCATTGAACGTTTGTATTGCTACCTGCCTGAACTGTATGAAATCAGCAATCTTCCGCCAATTCAGCAATTTCCGGATGACCAAGTATATGATTGTTTGAATTTGCGACTTATTTGCCAAACCTGTTCATTGTAAAACGACTTTATTTGAAAACTCCGCTGAATTGTCATTTGACGCGGGCGTTATCTACACAGATGGCCATTTAATGTAAACACATACTTCATTCCATTCCTCAGCTCTTCTGTGAATTTCCTCTGTGTCAGTGTATAGATACAAGTATTGGTGCACATGCTGAGGACTTGCAACATGAACCCAAATTGCTGTAGGATGTATACCGGGGAACTCAAATATCTGTTCACGTAAAAATAGTTTTCCAATTGCCATTTCAGGGAATGGGCTACATAGGGCAACCAAAATAATATGAAATTAGCTGATATAGAAAACAGCAAAATCATAGATTTTCTGCGGTTTTCCACCTCGGCATCTTTCTGATTGTCGCTGCTGTACCGAAGCCTTCTGCGGACTCTATTTGCCTCAACGATATGTCTTATGGTTAACCCGTTAAACACCAGGATTAAGCCGATTGGTAGCAACGGATTTAAAATACTGTCCAGTAATTCGTATCCTCTCCACACGGGTGAAGTAGTGTATTCATATGTGCCGGTGCACCGCCACGGCGTGTTGTCAATGATGACGTAAGGTTCAACGGCAAAGTAAACCGGGACACATCTCCCGCAGCTCACTATAACCACGGTCACGATAACCACAGTTGCTGTTCTCTCGGTGCAGTATCGCTCCCGCAGTTTTCGGCAACATATTGCGATGAAGCGATCGAAGGTAAAACTGACCGTGAACCAAACAGAACAGTCCGTCGTTGCAACTTTAAATACAAGTGTCAGAGCGCATACAGGAGTGATGAGTAGGGATCTAGAATAAATGTGGATATTGTTGGTCTGTTCCACTAAAGCAACAACGATAACCACCATCAGATCCGCTGTTGCCATTCCAACCAGGTAACGGGTGATGCATTTGGAGAGTCCGCATTTTCCCCGAGATAGGATCACAATCGCCGTTAAGTTAACTGCAAGAAATTTGGAAACAAAATAGAAATATGGTCAGTTCACTGAATGCTCCCATTCTACCGATGCTATGCAGGGTATGGTCTGTTTAGAAGTGGAAAGCGGGAATCCAGTGTGTGCGGTCTCGGTCGCTGCACTCCGGCTGGAGGACAATGACGGATGTGAGTGTCAGTGGATTGGTGACCTACCCACAGTTTAGAGCGAGGCATCCGAGTTCCTCGACTCACGGGCCGGTGAACAGAAGATTGTAAACAAAACCATTTCTACTATTAGGGGCGAAACAGTTGAAGCGATTGTTTGCAGCGGTGACAAAGTGGAATCACAAGATACAAAACACAATTTATCATTTAATGACTTGTGTAAGAACAGATCTGCGTGTCGAAAATAGACTGGACCGTCATTTAAATAAGCGGCCACGTTGTTATAAGTCGAAGTGTCTGCACTGATAGAAACTCGGACCTAGAAAAGCAGAGACGAGCATCACTTCAGAAAGCCTAGCGAGGTGAAAATATGAAACACTGTCAATATCGGCACGAACGTCACTGACGAAAGAAAAATCACTTCGATCAAAGTACGAAAATGAAAATAAAACAATGAGAAGCTGGAATTCTACGTTCCGGAAAACGTTTCAGCCGACGGTAGCATCTGTGCTTAGTAACAGTGCGGATACCGCAGCAGAGTAACGACGGCACCATACATAAAGTAACCAGCTCCGGCATCTTACCGGGGACACCAACCGCTACAAGTGTGGGATAGAAAATGGCCGCGATGTAGTAAATAGCCGGATATTCCATATTCTGTCAGAAGCAACGTTCAGCTGCTCAGATGGACTGGTGATCGGATTTGCAGACTTTTATTGAGGTGAGAGCAATTCCACTGAGGCAATTAGCGTGGCGATCACGTCAGGGACATTAGTGACAACCAAGTGCACAAACACTTACATTAAACTATTTTTATCACTGTTCCGTGTCATTAATTTGACTCCTCAGGGGATATTGCAATCTATTTACTTTAAAACAAAATATGATTTGAATTTTCCATGTTATTTTCCATGATAACTGGCTTCAGCTATTTAAATAGGATTTTTTTTTTTTAAAAAAATCTGTGTTGCTTTCAAAGTAGACATTCATCTTGAAGTCGATTTATTTTGTAACATTTGACGGAGCACATTCGCTTCTGAAATTGAGGAAAGGAGATTGTTTGGCAAGGGGAACGGAGAACACTTCTTTATTAAAGGGGAATATTCGTTCATTCTTTTCTTTCGTTCGTTCCAGTATTCCGAGCCGTGTGAGTGATGGATATCACAGTGACAACTGACATGTTTTACAATAAAATACACTGCACATATTCCTCTAAACACTGTAAAAGATACACAGCGATATTCCAGAGACCTGTGGTCAAAAAGGGAAGGTGTCGTCTGGAGTTTAGCGAGGGCTGAGGACAGTTTGAAGAACAATGTTTTCCAGCGCACGCATGGGCCGACTGGCAGGAACCTGACCTCTGCCAGTGAATGGCTTGACCACCCCATACCCGTGACCTTCTATGCAGTCGATTTAACTTTAAAGATATTCTCAAACCAGCTACAATTGTACCAGTATTTTCGCCATCCATTCTCTGTTTGAAAAAAAGTAACAAGTTAAATCTGTGAACATTCCGCAGGTTTTCAGGCAGTTCTATTATTTGCCACGAAGTTGTCTGTTTTTCTCATCATTTGCTTTCAGGTATATTGTCTTGCATACAAACATAGAAACATAGAAAACCTACAGCACAACATAGGCCCTTCGGCCCATAAAGCTGTGCCGAACATGTCCCTGCCTTAGAAGTTACTAGGGTTAGCCATAGCCCTCTATTTTTCCAAGCTCCATGTACCTATCCAAAAGTCTCTTAAAAGACCCAGTTGTTTCCACCTCCGCCACCGTTGCCGGCAGACCATTTCACACACTCACTACTCTCTGAGTTGAAAACTTACTCCTGACATCTCATCTGTAACTACTCCCAAGCACCCGAATCCTGTATCCTCTTGTTCCAACCATTTCCTCTCTGGGAAAAAGCCACTGACTATCCACATCATCAATGACTCTCATCATCCTGTACACCTCTATCAGGTCACCTCTCATCCTCCGTCGCTCCAAGGAGAAAACGCCGAGTTCACTCAACCTGTTTTCTTAAGCAATGGTCACTATGAGTATGTGCAGAACAACGGATGTGGTGAAGCTCACCTGTCAATCTCACTTCCTTCTGCTCCTGCAGTGCACCGCTCCGTGCCGATTGTGTTTCTCGTACCGATGAGCGGCCCTCGGCTTATTGGGGAAAGTCTCATCACTCTCTTTCCATTGTGGAACTCGTACTAATGTGCGGCCCTCGGTTGACTCGAGAAAGTATCACCTCTGCCTTCAAGTTCATCCTCTCAAAGTGAATCACTTCGTACCTTTCCAGGTTCAACTCCATCTGTAACTTCTTAACGCTGCTCTGCGTCCTGATACTGTCCTGTTGCAATCTGTGACTACCTTCCGTACTATTCATAATTCCACCAAACTCCACATCATTGTAAATACAATAATCCACCCTTCCACCTCCTCATCCAACTCATTCATGAATACACAAAAAGCCGGGGGTCTCAAACTGATCACTGCAGGACACCACTGGTCACCGATATCCAGGGAGAAAACCCTCCATCCACAACTGCAGTCTGCCTTTAGTGGGCGTCAGTCCAGAATCCACCAGGCAACTCTCCCTGGATACCAAGCCTTCTGAAGCTATGGACGGTCCTACCATGGTTAACCGTATCAAATGCCTTACCAAATGGGGTCAAGGAGATACAAAGCACGAGTTCTAATTTACTGACTCACAACAGAACAGACCTACGTGTCGAACATAGACCGGACCGCCATTTAAATAAGATGCCACGCTGTTATAAGGTCGAAGTGTCTGCACTGACAGAGACTCGGACCGAGAAAAGCAGAAGCCAGCATCACTTCAGAAACTCTAGCGAGGTAAAATTATGAGAAGTTGTCAAAAATAATTTCGATCGAAGTACGGAAGATGAAAATAAAGCAATCAGATGCCTGAACCCTCCATTGCGGAAACATGTTTTTCTTTCGTTTGTTCCAGTCAATCCGGGCGCTTTGAGTGATGGAAATCACAGTGACAGCTGACATGTCTTACAGTAACGTATAGTGTACATGTTCCTGCAAACGCTTTAAAGGATCCACAGCGATATTCCAGAGCCCTGTGGTCAAAGTGGGAACGTGTCCTCGGGAAATTAGCGAGGGCTGCAGACCGTTTGAAGAACAATGTGTAAAGGGGATTTCTTCTTTTTCTTTGTTACTGTGTATGTAATCAAAATGGCTTCTTTGTTTTGTTAAAAGTAGGAATGCTTCTTTGTTGCGAGAGAGTGCTGGAAGCTTGTTTGGGTTAAAATTTACTGATAACGAGAATTGTCTTCCTTTGTAAACCAATTGGGATTAATGTTGTTCTTTCTTCTGAGTCTGTAAGCTATTGTTGGCGGGTTTTTGGAAGTCGGCGCGAGGGGTTGAGAGACAGAGGAAGCGATCTGTAAACTGGGCGCGGAACGGACCCCAAGCAGGGGTCCAAGGCCAGGAGGTACCCCGAGGAGAGGAGATGAAGATAGATCTGCTTGGTTGACCACTTCGGATGGTCCTGAGCTGCGAGTCGAGGAGTTCGGAGGGGATCGAATGGTGGCCAGAAGACTTCAATAATTGAGCTCCAACGGTTGTGCACGAAGTGGTTTGGACTTTGATAAGTTTGGCGCGTTTTCTTTATTTTCTTTTCCTTCATGTATACTGCATCGTTATTAATTACTTAGTTATAGTAATCTTTATAAATTGTAATCATTTAATCGCATATGGTGTACTGTCTGTTTTTGGGCGAGGCGGGGACATCACACAGCATCCACACCAGCTGATTACCCAGTTTGGCGGGGCCGAAGGCTGCTCCCCCTAGACAAGAACGAGCTGAGCGAGCCTGAGGCAACCCAGGGGGTCACATTGTGGGGTTCTCGTCCCGATTGATTACTGGGGAAGCTGTGCGATCGCCCTCTTTAAATTATGTCTGCGGAGAACAGCAGGTGTGCCTTTGCTGGAGTGCGATTGCTGGTTATCTCTGCATGTGTGTTGAGTGGGGTGGCTGTTGGTGCCCCGGAGGGCGTTGTTCGAGTTCCGGCTAGCGTTGACGAAATGGTGGTGGGGCCATGGGCTGTCCATACTGTTAGGAGAGCGAGGAAGGACTGGCGGGTATGTTCCAGCTATGGTGGGCTCCACCCGGTTGTTGCAATAATGTCCAGCCCTAAAGGGGCAGAGATGTGGGCGGAGCTGATCTCTCAGTTGTTGGGTGAGTGGCAGTGCTTGGCTGAGGGAAAGCGACAGGGATTGGTTGAAAGTTTCAGTAGGCGGGCTGGTGACGTCGTTAGAACTGTCGGGTACAATTACCTCGGAGTGACAGCTGCCAGTTCTGGGAAAGTGTGGGAAAATTCGTTTGGTTCGACTGGAAGTCAAATGCCGCAGCTGGGGGGCTTACCATATCCGTGGCAGGAGATTGGTGGGAAGTTTTTAGGGTATCCCTTTTGGATGGGGGGGGGGGGCAGATAAATTGCTTGCGGTGCCAGGGGGATCTGTCAAGGGGATCAGCTCCTCCCTCAGTTGTTCAGTTGATCCGAGAGGTGTCGGGAAACTTAGAGGAGGCCTAGTGGGGGAACGGCTTGGGGTCTCTGGGGGAGCACGTTCCCAGCAATGTACCAAGGAACTCCCGAAAGGAACAGACACTATTCCTGAAGGCTTAGAGGGACCACGCACTCAGGTGTCGTTACGGATGGATGGAAGCCACGTTAAAGCCATCCTCGACAGCGGGGTGTCGGTTAAGTTGCTGTACAGTTTGTTTTATAACCGTTATTGGAAGCATTTACCCTTGACGACATTGAGGGCACTGGAGATTTGGGGTACCAGTGCCGGTGATTATCGAGACGACGGTTGCTGCTCAGTGAAAATGGAGTTCTTAGAGGCAAATGTGGGGGTGACTGAGGTTCGTGAATCATTAATGCTGATGTGTCCGGACACCGTTGAGACGGGCAGCGTTTCGGTTCTGGAGAGAACCAATATCCTGCTGGTGCGCTTGGGGGCCTGCCCCGAGGAGGCAGGTGAGAGCTGTTTGGAGGCATTTTCGATGCACCCAGAGTTTCGAGCTGCTTGTGCGGACGTGTGTAGCAGCATACGGCCGATACTGGATTCAAACAAGAGCCGGTGGTGGTACGGCCTGGCGGAAGTATCTGAGTGTGAGCCTCTCTTAGTGGACGCTGCGGAATACCACGAGGGAGGGGAGTCGACCGCTGAAGACACCCCGGTGAGAGAGAGGTCGCGGCGACTGGACCCTGAAGCCGGGGGAGACGTAGGCAGCGTGTGTGTGGATTATATTGCGCAGAAGAGGCGCACTGTCATTGATCAGAATACGGCCCTGAGGGCCGAAGAGACGATGGCCTGTCTGAGTGGTGCGAAGTGGTTTAAGGTGCTGGATCTGTGGAGTGGATTTTGCCAGATTCCGATGAGTGAGGCCGACAAGGAGAAGACGGCCGTTATAGGTCCCCCAGGATTATTCCAGTCCGAAAGGATGCCACAGGGCATATCCGGAGCCCTTGCAACATTCCCGCGGGGCATGCGGAAGCCCATGGGGGATGTGGAGGCGTTTGGAGTTTTGGCGTATGTGGATGATCTCCTGGTATTTGGATTTGCTTCGGGAGAATATGAAGTGAGGCTGTTGCAGGAGCGGCTGAGAACTACTGAGTTAAAGTGTTTATTGGACACGTGCCAGGGCTGGTGAAGGTCGCAGCTCGTGAGTGACTGTCTCTACGGAATCAAGTTTGAAATGAAGACGGAGAGACTGGAGAAAGTTGATCTGGAAGAAGTCATGATGAAGAAAAAGCTGGAGAAGTGCAGTGAATACTGAACTGGAGGCTGACCAATCTTTAACAACTGTTTTTCTGGTCGGGGTTGAAGAAGCTGTTGGAGTAACTGCGTCCCAGATTGAGATGGCCGGGATGCGTGAGTCAGAACTGCTGAGCCTGTGGCGAGAGTTGCAGGGACCAGAGAAGAAGCTGATGTCTCGATTGCAGGAGGATGAAGAGACTGCAGGAGCAGTGTAGGCCACGTGTTTCCGTTTGGAGAAGATCAAACAGCAGCTACCGTTCGCGGAAATGAGGAAGAATACAGATTAGATGGATGTGCTGGATGTGTGGTACATGCTGCCTTTTGCTGACTTTTCCTCGATTGAGGAAGAGACCTTTGGCCCTTCTCCCACTGAGTCAGGTGTAGTGGGAAGGGTTAGCTGTGTGCAGTGGGGGGCATGAGTGGGGTTGGGAGAGGAGTTGGTAGCGGGCCCGAGGTATCCCCAGTTGTGTCCGAGCCTGAAGGTTTTAAGTAAGGGGGTACGGAGGTCTCAGAGGGTTAGGAAACTCCCAGATAAGTTGGCCTATGTAGCACCTGAGGAACAGGGCGTGAGGATTACTGTTTGGGGAGCAATGTCACTGTTTGTGCCTGGGTTAGGGTTTGTGTTGGCAGGAAGAGTGGGCGAGTTATTTCGTAGTCATGAGGACATGAGTATTATTTGCTGGGGGGAGACTGTAAAGGGGGTTTCTTCTTTTTCTTTGATACTGCGTATGATAATCAAAATGGCTTCTTTGTTTTGTTAGAAGTAGGAATGCTTCTTTGTTGCGAGAGAGTGCTGGAAGCTTGTTTGGGTTAAAATTTACTGATAACGAGAATTGAATTCCTTTGTAAACCAATTGGGATTAATGTTGTTCTTTCTTCTGTGTCTGTAAGCTATTGTTGGCGGGCTTTTGGGGAGATCGGCGTGAGGGGGTGAGAGAGAGAGGACGCGATGCTGTAAACTGGGCGAGGAACGAACCCCAAGCAGGGGTCCAAGGCCAGGAGGTACCCCGAGGAGAGGAGATGAAGCTAGATGTGCTTGGTTGACCACTTCGGATGGTCCTGAGCTGCGGGTCGAGGAGTTCGGAGGGGATCGAATGGTGGCCAGAAGACTTCAGTAATTGAGCTCCAACGGTTGTGCACGAAGTGGTTTGGACTTCGTTAAGTTTGGCGCCTTTTCGTTATTTTCTTTTCCTTCATATATACTGCATGGTTATTAATCAGTTATAGTAATCTTTATAAATTGTAATCATTTAATCGCATATGGTGTCCTGTTTGTTCTTTGGCGAGGCGGGGACATCACACAGCATCCACACAAGCTGATTACCCAGTCTGGCGGGGCCGAAGGCTGCTCCCCCTAGACGAGAACGAGCTGAGCGAGCCTGAGGCGACTCAGGGGGTTACAATTACATTCACCCTGGACGGGTTTATATTTGCTGAAATGTACCTGATTTAACCTGGAAATGAAAATTAGTCGTCTGTGAGAGTAGAACAGTAAAGAAAGCATAACTATTCCCTGTAAATTATCCTGGTATCAATTTGTCGGTTATTCCTGGAAATGTGTTCGCTAAAGTTGTTGCTAACAACGTTCACATGAATAATCTCCGGAACGATCAGCTTTATGTTTGAGGAGCATTTGATGGTTCTGTACCTGTGCTCAATGGAGTTCAGAGGGACGGTGGGAGTGGTGGGAGATGTTAAATAAACAAATGGAATGCTGAGAAGCCTGGATACAGTGGACATGGAGAGGATGTATCCATTAGACAGAGAGTCTGTCATCTGACAGCACAGTCTCAGGAAAAAGATGCTTCTCTATAAAACTGGGATGAGAAAGATTCTTTGGTCAAAAGATGTCTGATCTGTGGAATTTTTTGCCGCAGAGGTTGGTTGAGGCTGCCATTTGGGTATATTTATGACAGAGATTAATATATTCATGATTGGTGAGTAGATCAGGATTACAGGAGGAAGGCAGGAATATGATGTTGGAATGAAAATCAGCTGTGGTTAAATGGTGAGGCAGACCAGATGGATCAAATCACCTATTTCTGTTCCTGACTGAATGATGGCTCCACCTTATCCCATATTGTTTTGTGATGTGTGAGGGACAATAAAAGATTGTTTACTGATATCATTATATCTGCCTTCAACTTTTAATTTTCAGTGAGTTTTGTTCTTAGTAACATTAAGCAGAAATGTTTGGTTCTCGTTTTTATTGTTAATGTGCTTCATTATCTCTCTAGTTAAAGTCAGACCTGTGGTGAGAGGTTTATTGGAAGAAAAAAAAATAACTGGAAGCAAACCACAGCTGAAGACGAGGGAACAGCAACAAGTGAACCAGCCCGAGAACTCAGAGCATAAACTGGAGAGAACAACTCTGAATCAACTGACTCGGCGTTCTCATTGATTCAGTCAGGAGAAAGGTTGGTGAGTCTCATTTACTCAAACACTGGTCCTTTAAACATTACATACTTGTACAAGGGAAGGTAGGATTTAGTTGGAGTGGGACTGAATGTGCCCAGAAGAACCAGTTATGCCTCTGTCAGTTCCAGTTGCCATCACTGCAGGTCTGGTACTGTGTTTCCAGCAGCCCAGCCCTTTAAAACCATTCCCATTCTGTGGAAGTCGAATCCGGAGAAAGTCTCTCAGAGAACGTACGGTACAAACTCTTTATTCCAGGTACCCGGGGCTTACTCAATTAGTCGCTCAAACAGGAACAGTCGATGACTGTTCCCACCCAATCCACTAACTGACTAACAATTCCCCTTACACCACAGATATATCCATCCAGATACCCCCCACACAAGACAGGCTGGAGCCAAAGATATTTACTACATGACAGCCCCTAAAGACAAATTACGAAATAGTCATAATGACTTACACACACAGAACAGACTGAAGCTGTCCTATCTCTACACATGAGTGCACAAGGAGATAAGCATCCTGAAACCCTACCTAGCTACCCTCAAGAAGAAATATGACTCAGCATGGCTTAGTACATCTGTTGATCATCAGCAGTTTCTTTCAGAAAAACAGGCTGCTATAGTTTAACGAAGTGTTAACCCTTTTACATACTTTATCATTCCCTCCTTTAGATCATTACATGATCAACAAAGCAGTAACTTTTTACAGAGAAAGCAACCAAGTACAGCATTGACATCTCAGTGGGTAAAAACAATGTACATCAGTAATTATAACAATGATATGTACAACTATTAGGACATAATGCAATATCATGCCCCACATATTACCAAACAGGCCTTCGAAGATCACCATTTCGACTCTTCGGTCAACCCGTGAAAATCTTGCCCTACTTCCTTGACGCTGTCAATCTCCTTGGCATTGTGCTCGGAGAGGGATGTAATGTTAGTAGACTCATCAGGGATATAGGTGCCGCATTCTGTATCAATAATAGCACAGTTTCCCTCTTTCTCAGCTGGGATAAACTCTAAAGCCGTACGATTCTGTACGACTGTTTGCTTGATTGCAATCATTTCAGTGGATGTTTCTGTTACTTTGGCCTGTGTTTCTGTCAGGGCCCCTGCAGTATTGTGGCCAGCTCCTCAAGTGCTTGTAGCCAAATTGATTATCTCTCATGAATTCCTGGATACTACATAGGAGAGAAAAGCGATCATCCAAAATCGCTCAGTCTCAGTTATTCCTCTCGGCTGCTGGGCACCTGCGGTTCTGGCCAGGATGCATGTTTCCCAGTATAGGAAGTTCAGTTTGGTGGGGGCCTGAGATACCATCCCTCAAAACACTGACAGCCACAGTCATCTCTGACTGGACCACAGCTCCTCACTCACTTCCCCAAGTGTTATTTGAGGAAGCCCAGGCTGAGAGTTCCTCACTCTGGTTGAGCAGAATTACTGACATTGGAACCATAGTTTTACCATGCTGTGGAATTTCTACACAAACCCAGCAGGTCCCTGGTTCTACATGTTTGGCAAGGTGTGACAGAGAGACAGGAAGGTGTTTACATGGGGGCTTCCGGAAAGACATAAACACAAACACCTCTGTTACATTCCCGTAACGGTTTAAATGAACCAGCAGCGATAGACCACATCTGGAGTGTGGTTTTGATGTTAAAACCACTGTCATTATTGGTATCTACTTATAATATAACAAATTAAGCAAAATAATCAAAAGATAAAAGTGTTATGAGCACACATACGTGTAAATAATACTCCCAAATCACTGAGCTCAGGGAATACCAAGCTTAAAGTCTTGAGATGGTAAAGTATGAAATTCAGTTCATCCACGGAATCAATGACGAGAGAGAGATATTTGTAATCCAAGGTGAATGTCGAGAGAGGGCAATTACGTTGAATTCCACAAATTCCACAGTGGTAAAACAGGATAACAGTCGCTGTAGGTCTTATCCGTCGTTGTTCTAAATCCACACACGAATTATCTCCAAAAGTAGCTTATCACAGGAGTAAGGAACTACCACCCAGGCAAGGGTTAATGCACAGGTAGATTCCGCAAGGTACTCCCAATCCAGATCCAACACACAAAGTATTACTGACAGTGATTTCCACAGAATATCCCTTCTCACAAATGGTTACCACATAACACACCCGAATCCAGCTAAGGGTTAACAAAAGTGGTAGCCACGAGATACTCCAACAAATCCCCATTTGGATTATACGAATTATCACCAACAGTGATTGGTCACAGGGGTACCTCTTCAAGTGAATTACCACCCCCAAGCAAGGGTTAGCACAAGTGGTCCTCACAGGATACTCCCAAACCAACAGATCCACTCCAATGGATCAAACAAAGTGGCAATCACACATTCGGTATTCGCTGGATCAATAATCAACCCACCTTGTGGGCATAGGAGAGTTCAAACAGTGGCCTTTCCACTAGGCCCTTTGTTTCGAATTTTCCATCTTCTTTCTTTCTCTCTGGCTGACTGTGTTTGTGACTGTCCTTGCTTAAATAAAACAAACTGTGAGCTATGTAAACACAAGCTGCAAGCAAGTGTAAACACGCTGCATAGTCAAATAGTTCCGCCCCTCTATACACAGGAATTTAGTAGGAGAATTTAGAATTTAGTATTTTCTCCCCGTATTGCCTTTTTAGTTATCTTCTGTTGCTCTTTAAACGTATCCCAATCCTCTCGCTTCCCTCTCATCTTTGCTATGTTATACATCTTCTCTTGCATTTTTATACTGTCCTTGACTTTCCTTGTCATCCACGGTCGCCCCCTACTCCCCTTAGCTGGCTTTTACCACAGAGATGGGGTGGGACTACAACCAGAGGCCATGGGTTAAGGGTGGAAGGTGAAATGTTAAGGTGAACATGAGGGGAAACTTCTTCACACAGACAGTCATCCGGGTGTGGAATGAGCAGCCAGCACAAGTAGTGCATGCGAGCATGTTTTCAACATTTAAGAGGTTCGTGTAGGTATCTGGATTGTAGGGATGTGCGAGTGGGCAGTTTAATTAGTTCAGCAAAAAACCAGATGGCCAAATGGCCTGTTTCTGTATTGTAATTTTCCACAAGAACCTGAAGTTCACTCTAAGTCCTTTTAACAGCTGTGCAGACCAACCATTCACCTCAGCAGGGATTTTTTATATGGCGTTAAAATTGTGGAACTTTAAGTTAATAATACGTAAAACAAAATCCCAGATGCACGTCAAGAAAGACAATTTGCATGAGAGTGTTTCAGTTACTGTGGGGCCAGGAACACATGCAGCTCAGCAGGAAGAGGGAATAATACCAATGGAGAGAGTCAAACTGAGCCAGGTCACAGATTGGAGATGGCAGAAATGCCCCGTTCTTATAGAGACAGGACGAGCATCAGGGAATTGATGGTCATTCCAGATACCAGCACTCTGCCCAGTCAGGAGATGATTTCTCTGTCCAACTTGGGTTCAACCTCATTGTAACAGTGAGGAACAGCCAAATCAAAACTTGGCGACTCAAGTAATCTCATCTGAAATATTGTCCTACAGCCATTGATGGACTTTGTAAATCATTTTACAGGTTAAAAACGAGAAGGAATTTGTCTCCAGGAATCTCAAACACAGCACGCCAGTCTTGCTGTCTCTGTCTAGATATTTAAGAAGTGGAGCGGTCTTTCTACTCAGACTGTGGGGAGGGATTCTTTCGGTCATCTGACCAACTGGCACGCCCGTCATTTTACACAGGAGAAAGGCCGTTCACCTGCGCAGACAGTGGGAATGGATTCACTCGGTTATCACAATTGAAGGTACATCAGCAAGTTCACACTGGGCAAGGCCATTCATCTGTTCTGTGTGTGAGAAAGGATTCAATTGGTCTTCCCACCGGTGGACACACCAGTCAGTTCACACCGGGCAGAGGCTGGTGATCTGCAGAATTTGTGGGAAATGATTCACTCAATCATCTGACGTAATGGCACACCAGCGGGTTCACACCGGGGAGAGGCCATTCACCTGCTCCGAATGTGCGAAACGATTCACTCGGTCATCCGACCTACAGAAACACCATCGAGTTCACACTGGGGAGAGGCCGTTCACCTGCTCAGAATGTGGGAATGGATTCACTCAATCTTCCACCCTACAGAGACACCAGCGAGTTCACACTGGGGAGAAGCCGTTTACTTGCTCAGAATGTGGGAAGCGATTCAATCTGTCATCCCACATACAGAGTCATCAGCGACTTCACACTGGGGAGAGGCCGTTCACCTGCTCAGAATGTGGGAAGGGATTCAATCTGTCATCCCACATACAGAGTCATCAGCGAGTTCACACTGGGGAGAAGCCGTTCACCTGCTCAGAATGTGGGAAGGGATTCACTCAGTCATCCAACCTACAGAGACATCAGCGAGTTCACACTGGGGAGAAGCCGTTTACTTGCTCAGAATGTGGGAAGCGATTCAATCTGTCATCCCACATACAGAGTCATCAGCGAGTTCACACTGGGGAGAAGCCGTTCACCTGCTCAGAATGTGGGAAGGGATTCACTCAGTCATCCAACCTACAGAGACATCAGCGAGTTCACACTGGGGAGAAGCCGTTTACTTGCACAGAATGTGGGAAGCGATTCACTCTGTCATCTCACCTACAGAGACATCAGCGAGTTCACACTGGGGAGAAGCCATTCACCTGCTCAGTCTGTGGGGAGAGATTCACTCAGTCATCCACCCTACAAAGTCATCAGCGAGTTCACACTGGGGAGAAGCCGTTCACCTGCTCAGAATGTGGGAAGCGATTCAGTCGGTCATCCAACCTACAGAGACATCAGCGAGTTCACACTGGGGAGAAGCCGTTCACCTGCTCAGAATGTGGGAAAGGTTTCATTCAGTCATCTCAAGTACTGGCACATCAGTCAGTTCACAATGGGGAGTTGCCGTCGTTATGAATCCTTAGGTTTCGTTTGCTGTGGACTGTCATTTTAAGAGAGAGAGATTAAGAAGTCAAATCAGTTTGACTTGCAGTTTGTTTACATCGCTCGCAGCTTGTTTAGTTTTAACCGAGGAGACAGACACTCAGAATCAGACGGAGACGAAGTAGGAAAAATGGAAGGATCAAAACCATGGAACTAGTGACCAAGTGTCACTGATTGCTACTTCCCTATGCCCACAAGGTTAGGTTAATTATCGATTCAGCATACATCACATGTGTGGATGTCACCTCGTTTGATCCATAGGAGTGGATCTGATTTGGGGTATCCTGTAAAGACCACTGATTTGTTAACCCTTCCCTGGGTGTGGTGTGGTAATTCACTTGAAGACGATACCCTTTGAAGACGATACTGTTGTCTCGTTTTACCACAATGGAACCTGTGGAATTCGACATAATTGCTTTCTCTTGACATTTAGCCTGGATTACAAATATATCTCTCATCACCTGTTCCGTGGATGAACTGAACTTTCATACTTTACCATCTCAAGACTCCAAGCCTTGTTTCCTCCGAGCTCAATAGTTTTGGAGTTTTATTTACACACATATATACACGTAAAACTGTTAACTTTTGTTTATCTTGCTTAAATTACTATATTACTAGTAGATTCTAATAAAGATAGTTTTAACATCAAAACAGATTCCAGGTGTAGCCTATTGCTGCTGTTCGTTTCTAAAGCGTTACAATTCATAACAAAATTGGGGCCTGCGTCCGGGATATGAACAGATTTGGGGCGTAGTCATTAATTATCGATTTCATTGTGGAAATTCCTTTGGATTTATTTGTGTGTGGAAAATCAGTAGCAATGGATGTTGACAGATGTCTGGAAGTGCCAGCCTCTGAGGCATTGGAAGACGCCAGAAGGATTGAGTTGTTAAGTATTGCTAAAATGTTAAACCTTGCTAAGGGGAAATCGACGATGAGGAGGGCACAGATGCAGAGGATAATAGCTGAACATTATGTATCTGAGGTTGTGTTTAAAGTGGAGGAGTTGGAGGTGCTTCCTGAAAGTAAACCTAGTTAAGTTGAGCTCCAGTACAAGTGAAAAAAATTAAAGATGGAGGCTGCGGAAAGTCAGAGGCAATTTGAGGCTAGAGAGGCAGAAAAACAGAGGGAGGATGCAGAAAGGCAGAGGCTGTTCGAGCTGGAAAAGATAGAGAGATTGCAGAAAAGGGGTCGAGTGTTAGACTCTGGTGATAAGTTTAAGGCCATTCGGGAAGTTAAATTGGTACCTCCATTTGACGAGGTAGAGGTTGATGAATACTTTCAGCATTTTGAGAAGGTTGCTCAGTTTAAATTGGCCAAAAGAAGGTTGGCCTATTCTCTTACAAAGTGTAATTAAGGTGAAGGCTCAGTAAGCCTATTCTGCTTTGACAGTTGCTGAAGCAGCTGATTATGACATTGTGAAACAGGCTGTGCTCAAAGCTTACGAGTTGGTCCCAGAAGCATAAAGGCAAAAGTTTAGAAATTTGAGTAAGTATGTGAACCAGACTTATAAGGATCTTGCTTATGAGAAGTTTTTTGTGTTTTGACCGCTGGTGCACATATAAAAATATAAATGATGATTTTAACAGCTTGAAAGGGTTGGTTTAAATTGCAGAATTTAGAGGATGTGTGCCTGAAGACATAAAGAGATATTTAGATGAAAAGGATGCTGCCACTTTGCAGGGGTCTGCTGGATTAGCAGATGAGTTTGCTTTAACTCATAAGGTTAAGTTTATCCCGAATAAGAGATTCCAAAAGAGTAGCAGGGATCACCAGGATAAACCAGAAATTAAAGCTGGGACTAGTGACAAGAGTAGGGATGAAGGGAAGCAGTTGAAGGAGAAATATGCTGGTCTTACTTGTTACTGTTGTAAGAAAGCTGGTCATATGATGGCTAATTGTTGCCTCCTGGGGGAGAGAAAGGAAAAGGAGGCAGTCCTAAATGCCTGTGTTCAGTATGTTGAAGCACCTGTAAATCCACAGGGTTCTGAACATTCTGTTGAGGCTCAGATAAGGATTTGAGAGGCCTGACCCAGTTAAGAAGAGATTTGATTATTTTATGTCAGATGGGATTGTATTATTAAAGGAAGGGTCAACCCCGGTACCACTGAAAATTGTATGAGGTACAGGGGCTTCTCAGTCACTTATATTGGACAGCATTTTAAAGTTTGGTGATGAAACTGAAACTGGTGAGATAAATCTTATTAAAGGCATTGGGGGCGGTGTCGTTTCTGTGCCATTGTACAAGGTAACTTTACAGTCAGGGTTGGTTTCGGGACCTGTTAAGATTGGATTGTGTTCCAGTTTACCGGTGGAAGATGTTACTTTGCTGTTAGGGAATGACCTGGCAGATGATAAAGTAGTACCTGCAGTGTAGTTGACAACTAAGCCAACCACGGACTACCCACAGATGGATTTTAACATTTATCCTTCCAGCGCAGTAACTCGAAGTATAACTAAAAATTCAGCCGACGCAGACAGTTCTGTGCAGCATGATTCTGATACCCATGATAGCCACAATCGGGATTCCGGTAATAATGACTTGTCAGGGACTTTTCTGCCTTCATTGTTTCAACAAGATTCAGGTAGTAAGTCTGATGAGAAAGATTTATCCCTGTCTAGGAAGGAGTTTATAGCAGAACAGAACCGAAACCCTGAGATTGAAGCTTTAAAAGAAACAGCTCTCTCAGATGATGATATTAAGAAAGTGCCAGTAGGGTATTATCTCAAGGATGGAGTGTTAATAAGGAAGTGGAGGCCACCTGCTATACCAGCGAGTGAGGAATGGGCAATTGTTCACCAAGTTGTAGTTCCTAAAGTTTATAGGGCTGAAATTTTAACTTTGCCCCACAGTATGCTCTTAGGTGGCCATTTTGGAGTGAATATAACTGTAAACAGGGTTATGAAATAATTGTACTGGCCTAATTTCAGGAAAGATGTGACCTTTTGCAAACCTGTCACACTTGTCCAGCTGTGGGTAAACCCCACCAGGTCATCCCAGTGGCCCCACTGTGGATTATACGTGCATTCGGTGAACCCTTTTCTGAAAGGATTGTGTTGGCCCATTGCCAAAGACTAAAGCTGGCCATCAGTACCTGCTAACTACAAAGTATTATGTGTACTGCATCCAGATTCCCAGAGGCAATACCTCTCAGAAATATTAAAGCTAAAACTGTCGCCAAAGTTCTTACCAAGTTGTTCTTTTTTTTCACTTCTTCTGGATTGCCTAAAGAAATCCAGTCTGATCAAGTAAGTAAATTTACACCTGGATTATTTCAGTAGGTAGTTTTTGAACTAGGAGCTGAACAAATAACATCATCTGCGTACCGTCTGGAATCACAATGGCTGTAGAAAGTTTTCATTCTGCACTCAAAACAATGATTAAGACATACTGTGTTGAAAATGGAAAGACTGTGATGAAGGAATATATTTGTTTTTGTTCTCAGTAAGAGAGTCAGTACAGGATCACTGGGGTTTAGTCGACTTGAACTTCTATTTGGTTGTAGACTGAGGGGACCTTTAACCTTGTTATAGGAACAGTGGATTGATGGGGATGTACATGTTAACTTGTTAGACTATGTTTTGAAGTTCAAAAATAAACTACACCAAGCGTGTAGTCCAGTGAGACAAAACTTAAAGATTTCTCAAAATAAAGTGTTGGTTTGATAAACGGGCTTGCGAAAGAAAATAGAAAGTGTGGGATAAGGTGCTTGCCTTATCTCCAAAGTTGACGAATCCACTCCAGGTGAAATTCAATGAACCGTATGAAATAGGCTCTCAAATTAATGATGTGAATTATGTTATTAAAACACCCGACTGACGTAAACTAACACAGGTTGTACACATAAATATGATAAAGCCTTATTTTGACAAAGACGCACCATCTGTGAGTGTTGTTGTCAAAACATCTGAATCTGGTAACCCTGAGAATGAAACAATTGACTCGTCTGAGACTCTTTACAAGCCAAACAAGGTCGCAGTTAGGCTAATGAACTCTGTTGTTCTAGAAAACATTGATAACAAGTTGTCTCATCTGCAGCCAAAGCAACAACAACAGCTGAAGGAATTAACTCTGAAGTTTAAAGATTTATTTCCCGATGTTCCCAAGCAAACCACGGTCGCAGTACATGATGTAGATATTGATCAAGCCAAACCTATTAAACAACACCCATATCATATGAAAGTAGAAAAGTGTAAATTGGCTGAGCAAGAAATTGAAAATATGCTGGGAAATGGTATTATTAGTCCTGCAGCATCAGATTGGAATCACCCTGTGTTATTGTGCCCAAATCTGATGGCAGTGTTAGATTTTGCACTGGCTATAGGAAGGTAAATGCAGTAACAAAAACAGATGCCTATCCTATCCCTAGGGTGGATGATTGCATCGATAAAGTTGGAAAAGCTAAATTTCCAACGAAGATTGATCTGTTGAAATGGTATTGGTGTGTTCCTTTGATGGACAGAGGTAGAGAAATGTCTGCGTTTGTGACACCTTCTGAGTTGTATGAATACAATGTTTTGCCGTTTGGAATGAAAAAATGGTCCAGGATCATTCCAGAGAACGTTTGATTCTGTAATTCGAGGGTTAGACCACACAGATGCCTATATCGATGACTTAGTCACAGGGAGTGACACTTGGGAAGAACATATCTCTGCAGTAGAGAAGCTGTTTGACAGGCTTTCCCAGGCCAGCCTTACATTTAGCTAAGAGTGAATTTTGCCATGCCACTGTGACCTATCTTGGCTATGTTGTAGCTCAAGGCAAGTGGGCTCCTGTTCAGGCAAAAGTCCAGGCAATTTCTCAAGTTCCTATTCTGACTGCTAAGAAGGCTCTTAGAAGGCTTCTGGGAATGGTTGGATATTATCGTAAGTTCTGTAAGAACTTTGCTTATACCGCCCTTCCTCTGACTAATCTCCTCAAGAAGGGTAAAATGTTTGTTTGGACCGAGCCTTGTCAGGAGGCATTTGATCGATTGAAAGCCATTTTTATGTCATTAACCTGTACTCAGGGCACCTGACATTACAAAGCCATTTTCTATAGCTGTGGATGCCAGTGATGAAGCTGCCGGGGCAGTGTTATTACAGAAAGATGATGATGATGTTGAACAGCCTGTAGCTTACTTTTCGAGAAAATTCAATGAGCATCAAAGAAATTATTCCACCTTAGCGGGCTCATTGTTGACATTTAAGAAAAACCTGGACAGGTATATGGATGAGAGGCGTTTGGGTTGATATGGCCCAGGTGCAGGTCAGTGGGACTAGGCAGAAAAATGGCTCGGCACAGCCAAGAAGGGCCAAAAGGCCCGTTTCTGTGCTGTAATGTTCTATGGTTCTTAGAGAAAGAGTTGTTGTCACTCATCTTGGCTTTGCGGCATTTCGATGTCTGTGTTTGCCCTGTGCAGGAACCTCTTGTAGTTTATGCTATTGTGATAACGCATATAAAATCCACGGACAATATCATTGCCGATTGTCTTTCCAGATGCTAAGCTCACAGTTTTAATAGTGAAGCAGAATCTGGTATCTGTAAACGCTTCTGCAATGTGTTACATGATAACCGTATGTGTATTGTTTTATATACTGTAGTTTGCAGTTAAAATTTTGCTCTTCGAGATCAAGAATTATTTTTTGGGAAGAGGGGAAGTGTTATGAATCCCTAAGTTTCGTTTGCTGTGGACTGTCACTTTAAGAGAGTGCCTGAGTGAGGTGGGGACTAACAATGACGTCAGCCGCTGACTTTCTCAGCTCACTTTTGATTTTTACAGAGAGAGAGCTCAAGGAGGCGGGACTGTCTGACTTGCAGCTTGTTTACATTACTCGCAGTTTGTTTCGTTTTAAGCGAGGACAGACACTCACAGTCAGAAGGACGCAAAGAAAGAGAACAAAAGGATTTAGACAAGGAAGCTAGTGGCAAAGAGTCACTGTTTGGAACTCTCCTCTGCCCACAAGGGTGGTTTGATTATCGATCCAGTGCACATCGAATGTGTGCCTGTCACAACGAATAATACACAGGAGTGGATTTTGTTTGGGGTATCCTGTGGAGACCACTTATGTGTTAACCCTTGCCTGGGTATGTGGTGTGGCGATTCACTTGAAGACGATATCCCTGTGACAAGTCACTTTCGGTGATAATGCGTATGTGTATTTGGAACGACAGATAAAATCTACGGCGACTGTTATCTCATTTTACCACCGTGGAACATGTGGAATTCAACGTAATTGCCTTCTCTCTGCATTTACCCTGGATTACAAGTCTCTCTCTCCCATCCCTTATTCCATGAATGAACTAAACTTTCATACCTAACCATCTCAAGACTCTAAGCCTAGTTCTCCACCCCCACCCCCCCAACAACGAGCTCAATAGTTTGGGAGTTATATCTACACACACACACACACACACACACATATATATATATATAGATAGATAGATATACACATAGCACTGTTAACTTTTGTTTATCTTGCCTAAGTTACTAGATTATAAGAAGATACTAATGAAGATAGTGGTTTTAACATCAAAACCAGACTCCAGGTGCAGTCTATTGCTGCTGGTTCGTTTCTGAAGTGTTTTGGTTCATAACAAAATGCTAGAATCTTTCCTGTCATACCCTATGATCGTAGCTTATAACTCTTACCCCACCAGGTGCTGCAATCAATTAAACCTCTTGTTGTTCTAGCAAAAACTGATTCCTGGAAAACTCAGTGAGGTAGAAGGTGCAAGATAATACATAACAATGAAGTCAAATGTTACGGGAAACTTTACTGATATACTGTACATCATTGCCTCAGTCAAAGTAAGAATTATAAAGATCAATTGTTTAATCACATATTGTGTACGGTTTGGTATTTCGGGGTACAGTACTGATTTGTAACAGGGGACACATCACGCAGCATCCACCCAAATGAGATTTCTTTTCTAGGCTGGGGGGCTATGACCCCCTATATTAAGTTGCTAGCCAAAGCGATATTTACATAAGGTTAGATGACTCAGTGAATCACTTCCCACATTCACAGTAGGTGAACAGCCTCTCCCCAGTGTAAAAGTCAGTGATGCACATTTAGTTGATTTGGCTGAGAGAATCTCTTCCCAAAGACCGAGCAGGTGATCAGACTCTACCCAGTGTGAATTCGCTGGTGTCTTCATAGTTGAGATGACCGAGTGAATCCCTTCCCACATTCTGAGCAGGTGATCGGCCTCTACCCAGTGTGAACTCGCTGGTGTCTCTGTAGTTGAGATGACCCAGTGAATCCCTTCCCACAGTCTGAGCAGGTGATCAGCCTCTACCCAGTGTGAACTCACTGATGTCTCTGTAGTTGAGATGACCCAGTGAATCCCTTCCCACAGTCTGAGCAGGTGATCAGCCTCTACCCAGTGTGAATTTGCCGGTGTCTCTGTAGTTGAGATGACCAAGTGAATCCCTTCCCACAGTCTGAGCAGGTGATCAGCCTCTACCCAGTGTGAACTCGCTGATGTCTCTGTAGTTGAGATGACCCAGTGAATCCCTTCCCACAGTCTGAGCAGGTGATCAGCCTCTACCCAGTGTGAACTCGCTGATGTCTCTGTAGTTGAGATGACCCAGTGAATCCCTTCCCACAGTCTGAGCAGGTGATCAGCCTCTACCCAGTGTGAATTCGCTGGTGTCTCTGTAGTTGAGATGACCAAGTGAATCCCTTCCCACAGTCTGAGCAGGTGAACGGCTTCTCCCCAGTGTGAACTCTCCGATGTTCCTTCAGTTGAGATGACCAAGTGAATCCCTTCCCACAGTCTGAGCAGGGGAACGGCCGCTCCCTGGTGTGAAATCGCTGATGTACCTTCAGTTGAGATGATGAAGTGAATCCTTTCCCACAGTCTGAGCAGGTGAAGGGCCGCTTCCCGGTGTGAGCTGACTTGTGTACCAGTAGCTGGGATGACCGAGTGAATCCCTTCCCACAGTCTGAGCAGGTGAATGGCCTCTCCCCAGTGTGAACTCGTTCATGTAGCTTAAGATTAGATGAGCAAGTGAATCCCTTCCCACAGTCTGAGCAGGTGAATGGCCTCTCCCCAGTGTGAACTCGTTGATGTACCTTCAGTTTAGATGAGCAAGTGAATCCCTTCCCACAGTCTGAGCAGGTGAACGGCCTCTCCCTAGTGTGAACTCGGTGATGCTCCCTCAGTTGGGATGAGTAAGTGAATCCCTTCCCACAGTCTGAGCAGTTGAACGGCCTCTCACCACTGTGAATTCGCTGGTGTACAATTAGGGTCCATGACTGAGTGAATCCCTTCCCACATTCTGAGCAGGTGAAAGGCCTCTCCCCAGTGTGAACTCGCTGATGTACCTTTAGTTTAGATGAGCGAGTGAATCCCTTCCCACAGTCTGAGCAGGTGAATGGCTTCTCTCCAGAGTGAACTGACTTGTGTAACAGTAGTTCGTATGAATGAGTGAATCCCTTCCCACAGTCTGAACAGTTGAACGGCCTCTCACCAGTGTGAACTCGCTGGTGTGCAATTAGGGTCCATGACTGAGTGAATACTTTCCCGCAGTCTGAGCAGGTGAAAGGCCTCTCCCCAGTGTGAACTCGCTGATGTACCTTTAGATTAGATGACCGAGTGAATCCCTTCCCACAGTCTGAGCAGGTGAATGGCTTCTCCCCAGTGTGAACTGACTTGTGTAATAGTAGTTCGTATGACTGAATGAATCCCTTCCCACAGTCTGAGCAGTTGAACGGCCTCTCACCAGTGTGAACTCGCTGGTGTGCAATTAGGGTCCATGACTGAGTGAAACCTTTCCCACAGTCTGAGCAGGTGAAAGGCCTCTCCCCAGTGTGAACTCGCTGATGTACCTTTAGTTTAGATGACCGAGTGAATCCCTTCCCACAGTCTGTGCAGGTGAATGGCTTCTCCCCAGTGTGAACTGACTTGTGTAACAGTAGTTCGTATGACTGAGTGAATCCCTTCCCACAGTCTAAGCAGGTGAATGGCCGCTCCCCGGTGCAAAATCGCTGGTGAGCCATTAGATCAGATGACTGAGTGACTCCTTCTCCACAAATTCAGCAAATGACCAGCCTCTGCCCAGTGAACTGACTGGTGTGTCCACAGGTGGGAAGATGGACTGAATCCCTTCTCGCACACAGAACAGTTGAATGGCCTTGCCCAGTGGGTACTTGCTGATGTACCTTCAGTTGAAATATCCGACTGAATCCATTCCCACCGTCTGAGCAGATGATCGGGTCCCGCCTGTGTAAGATGATGGGTGTGCCAGTCACACAGATGATCTACTGAATCCCTCCCCACAGTCTGAGCAGGAAAGATGATCGAATGAATCCCTTGTTCCACTTCTTAAATATCTGGACAGTGACAACAAAACTAGTGTGTTGTGTTCACGATTCCCGCAAATTCCTCGTCATTTGTAACCTGTAAAGAGATTTACAAAATCCATCAATGGATGTAGGACATTTCAGATGAGGTCACTTGAGTTGCCAAGGTGTGATCTATCATCACACTGTTACAGTGAAGTTCAACACAAGTTGGAGAGAGAAATCATCTTCTAACTGGGCACAGTGATGGTATCTGGAATGACCATCAAACTCTCTAATGCTCTTCCTGTCTCTATAAGAATGGGGCATTTCTGCCATCTCCAATCTGTGACCTGGCTCAGTTTGACTCTCTCCATTGGTATTATTCCCTGTTCCCACTGAGCTGCATGGGTTCCTGGCCCCAAAGTAACTGAAACATTCTCACACAAATAGCTGGCAGTGCATTCCATGCACCCACCACTCTCTGTGTAGAAAAGTTACCCCTGACATCCCCACGGTATCTATTTCAAATCACCTTAAACTGTGCCCCCTCATGTGAGCCATTTCAGCCCTGGGAAAACACCTCTGGCTATCCACAAGGTCAATGCCCCTGATCATCTTATACAACTAAAAAATGCTCTCATAATGAATGAAATTATGCGTTACTTTGAGGATTTGTCAGAAGTATACAGAATTATGAGGGTACAGATAGGGTAAATGCAAGCAGCTTTTTCCTCTGAGGTTGGGTGGGATAACAACTAGAGGGCATGGATAAGTGAGGAAGGTGAAAATTTAACAGGAACATTTGGAAAAGCTCTTTACTGAAATGGTTGTGTGAGCATGGAATGAAATGCCAACACAAGTAGTGAATATGAGCTTGGTTTCACCATTTAAAGGAAGTTTGGATGGGAGTCTGGATGGTAGGGGTATGGAGGGTGATGGTCTTGGTGCAGGTACATGCATTGGACAGTTTAAATGTTTTTTGTTTTCGGCATTGACAAGATGAGCCAAATAGCCAGTTTCTCTGTGAACTGTTCCACACTTCTATAACAGAGAAGCTAGACAAACTTGTTTGGAAGGGAAAAGGTAGGAGTGACAATGGAGCAGCAATGGCTGGAGTTTCTTGGAGCAATTCGGGAGATAAGTGATCGATATATCCCAAAGAAGAGGAAGCATTGGAAAGGCAGGAGGACACAACTGTGGCTGAAATGAGAAGCCAAAGCCAACATAAAAGCCAAAGAGAGGGCAAACAAAAGAGCAAAAGCTATTGGGAAGCTAGAAACCAACAGAAGACAACCAAAGAAAAAAAAGTCAAATGAGCTCAGAGCGTGGAAAGATGATTCATGAGTCAGTCATTAATGAGTCTTGGTAGCACACAACAGTCTGAGGCATTTATAGGAACGAAATATCCAGGGCCTCAATATCTCCTGAAAGCCGAGTTTCCCTGAACCAGTTACGTTTCAACTTTCATTTTGTAAGGCATGTACAAATTCTATAACCTCAAAATTTCACTTCTCAAGGCCTCCCACTTACTAAGTACTCCTTTGTGAGAAAACAGCCTGTCCCAATCCACACTTGTCAGATCCTTTCTGATACCATCAAAATTGACCTTTCTCCAATTTAGAATCTCAACCCATGGTCCAGATCTCTCTTTTTCCATCTTTATTTTGAACTTCATGTCATTATGATCACTAATTTCTGTCACCAGCCCTGATCATTGCCTAACAGCTTATTGCACACTTCTTCGTCAGGAATTCTACGTACCGATTATGGGCACATTTGAGAAACTCTACCCCATCTAGTCCTTTTACAGTATGGGAGTCCCAGTCAATATATGGAAAGTTAAAATTACTTACTGAATAACTTTTGTTCCTCTAAATCCCTCAGACTATTGGGTGCAACCACGTCCCAATAATGTCTACAATATCATAATTCCCTTTCCTGAGCTCATCTCGCTTTCCTACGATGCTTCTTGCATTGTGATATACACAGCTCAGCACATTCATCGCACCATGCTCAACCATTTGATTGCTGACTCTATCTGAGGTCTGAACAACATCTGACTGGTGTCAAGAAAATAAACTCTCCCTCATTGTCACAAAAACAAAGGAGCTGATTGTGGAGGACAGGAGGAGCAGAGACACAGACAAGGGTGTCACCCTGGGGCTAGTGAACAACCGACAGCTTCCCCAGTTTCTAAACCCCCCAGTGGTGGGCACTTAATCTGGACTCCACTGCGTTTGAACCAATTCCGCCAGTGGCCGACTCTCATGTGACTCTGTGCTATGACCCTACGGGGTGCGTCACTGAGGAAAGCCAATATTATGCACCCCTCGAGGGACAGAAGTTCCCAGTCACAGTGATTGGAGAGGTTAAAGGAAGAGCGGGCAGGGCATTACTGGCCGAAGCTCTGGATTTCCTTTGGCAACAGACAGGACTGGTGGTTCCCCATACCACCGATAGGGTTTGCCCTGGGTTCAAGCCAAAGAGCCTATGGTTCCTTGCCCACACCCTGACAAAACAAGCCTCCATCACTGAGAGAGACTGGCAAGACGTGGCCGCAGTCCAACCTCAATACTGGAAGGAGTCGGAGGTGAAGACGGGACATCTGGTAAGACACTCTTTTAATATTGACTGAACGCAAGACGCTGTACCACAGCTCTGGGCAATTTCAGGCCATGGTTGTCCGCACCGACTGCCCCCGTCTGAATCACCCTCAAAGAAGGACAGACTCTCCCATCCATTCTGCAATACCCCCTCAAGCCTGAGGCAAATTTTACGAGGATGGAAGCTCTTTTGTGGATCTATCAGGAAACCGATATTCTGACTATGCGATAGGGACGGACAGTGAAGTAATTGAGCAGGCCTCTTTTGAAGCAGCTGTCTCCGCCCAGAAGGCTGAGCTGTATCCCAGCAACAGACAGAAGTGGGAAGGTTTACACAGACTCCCGTTATGCATTTGGAATTGTACATGACTACGGGGATCTCTGGGAACGTGGGGATTCCTCACTTCCTCTGGCCTCCCCATTAGTAATGCCACCTTTGTAAACAACTTACTCACCGCTCTACAGCTACCTCAAGTTTTGGCTGTTATTAAATGTGCAGCCCATGCCCGCATGTCTAACCTGGTCACTAAAGGTAATGCTTTAGCAGATTAGACAGCAAAAGCTGTGGCAAAATCCTCAGAAGTTGTAGTCCCCTCGGGTTCCCGTCAAACAACCTTCCGTGACTAAAGCAGAACGGATTTGCCAGACATGAGGGAGGTACGTAGTTTTCAGGGGGATGCCTCTGAGGAGGAGTGAAAACTGTGGTCCCAGATGGGGTGCCAGAAAGACCCCGACCTAGGTTTTTGGATCACCCAGCGGGACAGGTTTGTGTTCCTACACAGTTTTTACCAATATTGGTTGATTATATACATAATTGTACACACCTGGGAAAGGAGGGTATGGTTGGTAACCTGTACCCTGCACACTGGTCTACAAGTTGATTTTATTGAATTGCCTAGAGTACATTGCTATAAACACTGCTTAGATATTATAGATGTGCTCAATAGATAGATTGAAGCTATTCCAACTACCATCAATATTGCTGTGACTGTTGTGAAGGTATTATTACGGGAAATAATTCCCAGGTACAGCCTGCCAGAGATGCTGAGCTCTGACAATGGCCCACACTTTGTGGTGAAAGTAAACAAATGGGTATGTAACAAACTAGCTATCAAGCAACAATTCCACTGTGTACACCACTCACGGGCCGCTGGCAGAGTGGAAAGAGGCAACGGCACTCTGAAGAGTAAACTGGCCAGACTAACAGCGGAGACTGGACTCACTTGGTTGAAGGTTCGACCATTAGCCCGATTCCACATGAGGGTTACCCCATAGGGGAAAACAGGGCTGTCACCAGCTGAAATCATTTCTGGACGGCCCATGAGGACACCCTGGGAACAAAGTCTCAGGATTAAAGGCAAAGTGAATAAGAATAAGGAACCTTGGTTCTCGATGGATATTGGAACTCTGATAAAGGGGAGAGAGATGTATGACATGTGTAAGAAACAGGGAGCAAAGAAGATACTTGAGGAGTATAAAAAGTGCAAAAAAAACTTAAGGAAGAAATCAGGAGGGCTGAAAGAAGACATGAGGTAGCGTTGGCAGTCAAGGTGAAGGAGAGTAAGAGCTTCCACAGGTATATTAATAGCAAAAGGATAGTTAAGGGATAAAATTGGTCCTCTTGAAGATCAGAGTGGTTGGCTATGTATGGAACCAAAAGAAATTGGGGAGATGTTAAATGTTTTTTTTGTGTCTGAATTTACTAAGCAAACTGGCATGGAATCAATGGAAATAAGGCAAACAAGTATTGAGGTCATGGAACCTATACAGATAGAAGAGGAGGAGGTGCTTGCTACCTTGAGGCGAGTAGATAAATCTCCAGGACCTGACAGGGTATTCCCTCGGACCATGAAGGAGACTAGTGTTGAAATTGCAGGGGCCCTGGCAGATATATTTAAATGTTGTTATCTACGGGTGAGGTGCCAGAGGATTGGAGGATAGCTCATGTTGTTCCCTTGTTTAAAGAAGGCTCAAAAAGTAATCCAGGAAATTATAGGCTGGTAAGTTTGATGTCGGTCATGGGTAAATTATTGGAAGGAGTACTAAGAGATAGGATTGACAATTGTTTAGACAGACAGGGACTTATTAGGGAGAGTCAACACGGCTTTGTGCATGGTAGGTCATGTTTAACAAATATATTAGAGATTTTCGAGGAGGTTACAAGGAAAGTGGATGAAGGCAAGGCAGTGTATGTTGTGGACTTCAGTCAGGCCTTTGACAAGGACCCGCATGGGAGGTTAGTTAGGAAGATTCAGTCACTAGGTATACATGGTGAGGTAGTAAATTTGATTGGAAATTGAGAATGGGAGAAGTCAGAGAGCAGTAGTGGAGGATTGCAACTCTGAGTGGAGGCCTGTGACTAGTGGTGTACCACAGGGATCAGTGCTGGGTCCATGGTTATTTGTCATCTATATCAATGATCTGGATGATAATTTGGTAAATTGGATCAGCCGATTTGCTGATGATACAAAGATTGGAGGTGTAGTGGACAGTGAGGAAGGTTTTCAAAGATTGCAGAGGGATCTGGACCAGCTGGAAAAATGGGCTGAAAAATGGCAGATGTAGTTTAATACAGACAAGTGTGAGGTATTGCACTATGGAAGGAAAAACCAAGGTAGAACATACAAGGTAAATGGCAGGGCACTGAGGAGTGCACTAGAACAGAGGGATCTAGGAATACTGATACAAAATTCCCTAAAAGTGGCATCACAGGTAGATAGGGTAGTAAAGAGAGCTTTTGGTTCATTGGCCTTTATAAATCAAAGTATTGATTATAAGAGTTGGAATGTTATGGTGAGGTTGTATGAGGTATTAGTGAGGCCAAATTTGGAGTATTGTGTGCAGTTTTGGTCACCGAATTACAGGAAGTATATTAATAAGGTTGAAAGAGTGCAGAGCAGGTTTACAAGGATGTTGCCAGGACTTGAGAAACTCAGTTACAGAGAAAGGTGGAATAGGTTAGAACTTCATTCTTAGGAGTGTAGAAGAATGAGGGGAGACTTGATAGAGGTATATAAAATTATGATGGGTATAGATAGAGTGAATGCAAGCAGGCTTTTTCCACTGAGGCTAGGGGAGAGAAAAAAGAACCAGAGGACATGGGTTAAGGGTGAAGGGCGAAAAGTTTAAAGGGAATATTGCGGGAGGGGGGAGCTTCTTCACAACTGGGTCTGACTGGTACTGGCATAACTGGTTCTTCTGGGCAGATTCAGTCTCACTCCCAACTATTTCCTACTTTCCTTTGTGATGGTACGTAATGTCTAAAGGACAAGTGTTTGAGTAAATGAGACTCACCAACTTTCTCCTGACTGAATCACTGGAATCTCCGAGTCAGATGGGTTCTCTCCAGTTGATGCTCTCAATCCTCGGGCTGGTTCACTTGTTGCAGTTCCCTCGTCTTCAGTCGTGGTTTTTCTTCCAATAAATCTCTCACCGCAGGTCTAACTTTAACATGAAAGATAATGAAGCACGTTAACAATGAAAAGGAGGACCAAACATTTCTGCTTAATGTTACTAGGAACAAAACTCACTGAAATTTAAACGTTGAAGGCAAATATAATGATCTCAGTGAACAATCTTTTATTGTCCCTCACACATCACAAAACAATATGGGATAAGAAGGAGCCATCATTCAGTCATGGTAAGACACAAGACAGAGGAACAGAATCAGGTGATTCAATCCATCTGGTCTGTCCCACCACTCAACCATTCAACCAGGGCTGATTTTTAATCCAACACCATATTCCTGCCTTCCTCCTGTAACCCTGAAGCTACTCAGCAATCATCAGTATATGAATCTTCACAAATATACCCAAATGGCAGCCTTAAACAAATTCTGCAGCAACAAATTCCACATATCAGACATCTTTTGGCCAAAATTTTTTTCTCATCTCAGTTTTAAAGGGAAGCATCTTTATTCTGAGACTGTGCTGTCAGATCACAGACTCTCTGTCTAATGGAAACATTCCCTCCACGTCCACTGTATCCAGGCTTTTCAGCATTCGGTAGGTTTACTTAACCATACATCTCCCACCACCCCCACTGTCCCTCTGAACTCCATTGAGCACAGGTCCAGAGCCATCAAATGCTCCTCATATATAAATCCGATCATTCCTGAGATTATTCATGTAAACCTTGTTAGCAACAACTGTACTGAACACATTTCCAGGAATAACAGACAAATCGGTTCCAGGATAATTTACAGGGAAAAGTTGTGCTTCCTTTACTGTTATACTATCACTCCATTTCCAGGTGAAAACAGGACCATTTCAGGAAATTTGTATTACAGATCCTAGGATACAGATCTTGTCTTGTCTATACTGGACCGGCCACCGTCGCTGGACTATGAACGTGCAGGAGTAATGTGTGGCTAAATGCCTTGCTGAAGGACACAACACGCTGCGGGGAGCTGAGGCTCGAACCATTCTCCCCCTAGACTTCCCAGTCCCTCGGTAAAGCAGGCAATGAAATCAAAGATCCCCACAACCTGGGACGTTCTCCTTTCTCACCCACCCCAGTCCGGGAGAAGACACAACAGCCATAAAGCTCCAGGACAAATGTGAGGAGCCTCAGGAAACGAGGAGAGTTCGGGGAAGTTAATGGCACTCAGTGGGCAAAATCACACCACGTCATCTGGCGTCACAAAGCGGAGGGCGGGGCGAGTCTGCGGCACACAGCCTCACGTGACCTGTCGGCGGGACTTCCATTACAATTCTGCGGAAACAGACAGCCTGGGCTCCTGGTTTGGATCGTTCAATGCAGATTAAGTGAAGTCGACACATTTCTGACGAGCCCAGATAATTGGAAAATAAATGAGTAACTGGCCCTCAGTTCGGGGCTCACGGCCAACATCGGATCTCCCCGCTCGGGATCGGTCTCAATACTCACCAATGGGAAAGTGATATCTTCGGCCCGCAGACAGTGATCCCGACGGAAGGACGAAAGTCTTTCCCGTACACAGACGCGACGCACTTCAGCTCCGAGCGGAGAGGAAAACACCGTCCACCCGGAGACTGTGAGCATGCGCGAAGAGATTGTTACATCATCGGGAGGCGGGGCCTCGGAAACAGACACGCAGATGCTGCCCATTTGCGGTTAAATGGGAGGGGCAAACGGGATCACGTGTCAGGATTGATTGACCGCATCCCCCCAGGCAGAGACTCCGGCTACTCATTAGTCTGAGGAAAGAAGCAAACTTGCCGCTCACATCTCCTCTCACCTTAAATGTATTAGACATTTCAACCCCCGGGAAAAATATATCGTCTGTCCACTCTATCTATTCCTCTCGTAATCTTAGAAACGTCCATCCAGTCTCTCCCCAGCCTGCGCCGCTCTGGAGAAAACAACACAAGTTTGTCCAGCCTCTCGTTATAGCTCATGCCCTCTAATCCAGGCAGTGTCCTGGTAAACCTCTTCCCCGCCCTGTCCAAAGCCCCGACATTCTTCCGAGAATGGGGGCGACCAGAACTGTATGAAACACTCCAGATGTGGGCTAACTAGTTTTATAAAACTGTGTTACGAACTGTAACGTTTCAGAAACGAACCAGCAGCAATAGAGTTCACACTGGAGTCTGGTTTTGATGTTAAAACCATTCTCTTTATTAGTATCTACTTATGATGTAGTAACTTAATGAAGTAAAGGAAAGTTAACAGTGTTATGTGTATATATGTGTAAATATAACTCCCAGACTATCAAGCCTGAGGGAACAAAGCTCAGAGTCTTGAGATGGTAAAGTAGGAAAGTTCAGTAATCCACGGAATAAATAATGGTGGAGAGATATTTATAATCCAGGGTGAAACGTAGAGAAACGGCCGTTACATCAAAATAACCGTTGACGAAGTTCTTATCCGTTGAAACCGTCACAGACGAGTTATCAGCGAAAGTGACCTGTCACAGGAATACCGTCTTCCAGGGGTTACCACACAACATACCCAGGCAAGGGTTAACACAAGATATTCCACAATCCACTCCTATGGGTTATACGAAGTGACAGCCACACACATTCGTTGTGGTTCCGTGTACCGATGTTCAACCCACTCTTGTGGGCATAGGAGAGTTCCAAGCCTCAGCTGCGACTAACTGAAGCGATCAGCGTTTCCAGTCTCTCTTTCTCTCTCTCTTTAGACTGGCCGACTGCCTGTCTGCAGATCGCTCTCTCTCTCTTATGGTTCAGTCCACAGTCAGCGCTGTCAGCCTGTGACTGACGTCATAGTCCCGCCTCCTCACGCCGGCGCTCTTACAGAAACAGTCACAGTACGACAGCAGGCTCGTAACAGCCGCAACACAACTTCCCGAATTTTGAACTCAATGCTTCAACTAATAAAGACAACCGTGCCATTTGCCTTCTTAACCACCCGGTCAATCTGTGCAGTCTCTTTCAGGGAGCGATGAACCTGGAGTCTAAGATCCCTCTGATCATCAACACTCTTCAGGATTTTACATTTAACAGTGTACTGTCTCATACATTCGACCTACCGAGCTGCCAGGATGATCATCACTAATCAAATCTCACTGAGATTTCCCAGGTCCTGTTGAATTTATTGCCAAGTGCACAAGTACGGGAAGATACAGGTACAGAGAAACACTGACTTGTGGCAACATCACAGGCAAGTACATTCAGATAACACACGGAACACAAATTATACGATTCTCTGTCAGTAACAATCTGTAAATATGTTTTATGTCATTAACAATATATAAAATACATTAGGTCATGATCAATATTAAAATGTGCATTTTGTGTCAATAACAGTCTTGGAAATGTTGAATTTGGTCCCTGTCTCCAATCCTCCTGTAATCCACAACCAGCTCCTGTGTTTTTGTCACAATGAGGGAGAGGTTGTTTTCTTGACACCACTGTGTCAGGGTGATCACTTCTCTGTCGGCTGCCTCGTTATTCTTTGAGATTAGGTCAGTCAGTATAGTGTCGTCAGCAAATTTAATTAACAGATTGGAGCTGTGGGTGGCGACACAAGTCATGGGTATACAGAGAGTAAAGGAGAGGGCAAAGAGACACCCCTGTGGGGTATGTGTGCTGAGGGTCAGAGAGACAGAGGAGATGGAGCCCACTCTTACCACCTGCAGGCGATCTGACAGGAAGTCCAGGATTCAGCTACACAAGGCAGGGTGAAGGCCGGGGTCTCTGAGCTTCTTGTCGATACTTCACTCCTTCGTACGGCTACTGCTCTGCCCATGACTGCAAGGAACTGCAGAGAACTTTGGAGAGCAGAGAACATCAGAGAAACAAGCCTCCACTCCATGGACTCTTCCTACACTTCCCCTGCCTCGGAAAAGCAGGCCATGTACTCAAAGACCCTCACAACCTGGACATTCTTGCTGCAAACTCGCTCCCCCATCGGGGAAGAGATACAAAAGCCTTAAAGCGCGCACCACCCGGCTCAAGGAGGGATTCCTGTCTGTGTTTATAAGACAAATGAATGATAAAATGTACTCGGCCTCGCAATGTAACTCGACGTGACTCTGCACCATATGTCTCGTGATTGTTTTGCCAGTTTCATTTTTCATTTTTAGAATCTTTTTTATTGATACATGCTCTTCTACAGCTATAAAATGATTCAAAACGTCAATAGATTAATATGTATACAATTAATAAAGCTGAAAAAAACTGATCGTAAAATATAAAAATGCCAAATATATATATAGAAAAATAAGGGAAAAAAGTACCCCATCTACCTCGGAAATAAACCCAGTAACCAAAAAAAAAGGGGGAAATCCGTTAGCAATGAACCCTCCGGAGCAATACGTTTGACCATCATCTAAATTTTTTAAAAAAGAATCATCAACCGTCATTTCATATTTATAAAAAAATAAAATTGGACGGAAACCATATAGCATAATTCAAATTAAGTGATAATATTTGGCAAAAGAACCCCATCTTCTCTCAAAATCGAATCGAGTATCAAAAGTTCTACTTCTATTTTTTCCAAACTAAGCCATAACATTCCTTGAGAAAACCATTCAATTAATGTAGGGGAAGAAATATCTTTCCATTTTAATAAAATATCCCTTCTTGTCAGTAGTGTAACAAATGGAATTACATGTTGATCTGAAGATGAAATATCCTGAATATGATGTAGAGCTATTCCAAATAGAACAGTCAATCTATTAGGTTGTAAGTTCATTTTCAGAGCTTTAGAACTTGCAGAAAATAAAGATTTTCAAAACGATTTTAATGAAGAATATGACCAGAACATATGTGACAAAGTAGCTACTTCAGTTTCACATTATCACAGCATTTGTCTGTAGTAGGAAATATTTTAGATAGTCTCTCCTTTGTAAATTAATAACGGTGAACAGTATTAAATTGAATTAAACAATGGTTGGCACATACAGAAGAAGAATTTACGTTTTTCAAAACTCGAAGCTAATCTTCTTTAACAAGGGTCATATTAAGTTCTCTCTCCCAATCTTGTTTAATCTTTAGTGATAGGTTCTCCTTTTGTAACAAAAATAAATTATAAATTCTGCTAATAGAACCTTTCACTAAGGGATTCAATTTCAAAATGGTATCCAACAAATCAGATTCTTGTAAATATGGAAACTTAGGTAAACATTGTTGTAAAAAATGTTTCACCTGAACATATTTGAAAAAAATGTGTACGAGCGAGAGGAACTTTGTTAATTAACTCTTCAAAGGTCATCAATCGACCATTACACAATAAATCTGTAAAAGAATGGATCCCTTTATTTGTCCATAGGAGAAAAATTGGGTCAGTTCTTGATGGTTTAAATGGAAAGTTTCGATATAAAAACTATACAACGTAAATTGTTTAAATTTTTTTTAAAAAATTACGAAACTGAACCCAAATCCGTAGGGATTGTTTAATAACCGGGTAAATATTTAAATTTGGAATTTTAGAGAGCTGTAAAGGTAATGGAGCTCCTAAAACTAACGTTAAATAAAATTGTTTAACAGCTTTTAATTCCAATTCAACCCATAATGATTTTTGGTTCTTATCAAGCCAATATAACCAAAAATATAATTGTCTAATATTCACAGCCCAATAATACAGTCTTAAATTCGGAAGTTCAAGTCCACCATCTTTTTTTAGAATTTTGTAAATGATACTTATTAATTCTTGGTCTCTTATTATTCCAAATAAAGGAAGAAATAAGAGAGTCAATTTGATCGAAATTTGTTTTAGTTAAAAAGATGGGTATATTTTGGAAAATATATAAAAATCTAGGTAAAATCATTTTCACAGCATGAGTACGACCTATTAAAGAAAAAGTAAGTGGATTCCATCTAGAAAATTGTTGTTTCATGGAGTCCATTAAAGGAACTATATTCGCTTTATAAAGATCTTTATATTTTTTAGTAATAATAATACCTAAATATCTAAATATATTAATTATTCTAAAAGGAATATCATTATATATACTAACAAGGACATTTAATGGAAACAATTCACTGTTACTCAAGTTAAGTTTATATCCTGAAAATTTACCGAAATCTTTAAGTGTTTCCAAAGGATTAGGAATTGATTCCTCAAGATTTGAAATAAAAACCAAAAGATCATCTGCTTAAAGAGAAATCTTATGTATGGTTCCATTCATAGAGATACCATGAATATTTTTAGCTTCACTTAGTGTTATAGCTGAGGGCTCCAATACAAGATTAAACAATAAAGTGCTTAATGGACATTCCCGTCTAGTGCCACGAGAAAGTGAGAAAAAAGAAGAGCTGCAGTTATTAGTAATGGCAAGCTCAAGGACGGCTTCCTGTCTGTGGTTAGAAGCCAAATGAATGATAAAATGGTCTCGGCCTCACAATGTAACTCGACGTGAACCTGCACCATATGTCTATCTGCACTGCACTTTCTCTGCAGCCATAATACTTTGTTACAGTGATTGTTCTGTCGTATATCAGCTCAATGGACTGTTGCAATGTATCGATCTGTTCGGATGGTACGTCAGGCAAGATTTTCATTGGAAGTTCAGTACATGATGATAGTAAACAAATTCCCCATTTTAATTGTGCGGAAATATTAGACAGACTGAGCTTCTGCTCTGGAGCCACAGAAGGAAACTGAACTGTTGTCATTTCTGAAATGAACTGAAATGTTGTCCAGCCTCTCGTTATACCTCGTTCTCTCTAATCCAGGCAGTATCCTGGGAAACCTCTTCTGCGCCCGGTCCAAAGCCCCGGCATCCTTCCGAGAATGGGGGCGACCAGAACTGTATGAAACACTCCAGATGTAGTCTAACTCGTTTTATAAAACTGTGTTACGAACTGAAGCGTTTTAGAAACGGACCAGCAACAATAGAGTTCACACTGGAGTCTGGTTTTGATGGTAAAAACACTCTGTTTATTAGTATCTACTTATAATACAGTAACTTAACGAAATAAAGTTAACAGTATTAAGTGTATATATGTGTAAATGTAACTCCCAGACTATCGAGCCAGAGGGATCAAAGTTTAGAGTCTTGAGATGGTAAAGTAGGAAAGTTCAGAAATCCACGGAATAAATGACGGGAGAGAGATATTTGTAATCCGGGGTGAAACGTAGAGAAAAGGCCGTTACTTCAAAATAACCGTCGACGAAGTTCTTATCCGTCGAATCCGTCCACAGACGAGTTCTCAGTGAAAGTGACTTGTCACAGGAATACCGTCTTACATGGTTACCACACAACATACCCAGGCAAGGGTTAATACAAGATATTCCAAATTCCACTCCTATGGATTGTACGAACTGACAGCCACACACGTTCGTTGTGGTTCTGTGTACCGATGATCAACCCACTCTTGTGGGCACAGGAGAGTTCCAAGCCTCAGCTGCGACTAACTGAAGCTATCAGCTTTTCCAGTCTCTCTCTCTTTAGACTGGCCGACTGCCTGTCTGCAGATCGCTCTCTCTCTCTCATGGTTCAGTCCACAGTCAGCGCTTTCAGCCTGTGACTGACGTCATAGCCCCGCCTCCTCACGCCGGCGCTCTTAAAGAAACAGTCACAGTACGACCGCAGGCTCGGAACAGCTGCAACACAACTTCCCGACTTTTGAACTCAGTGCTTCAACTAATAAAGACAACCATGCCATTTGCCTTCTTAACCACCCGATCAATCTGTGCAGTCTCTTTCAGGGAGCGATGAACTTGGAGTCTAAGATCCCTTTGATCATCAACACTGTTCAGGGTTTTGCATTTAACAGTGTACTGTCTCATACATTCGACCTACCGAGCTGCCAAGATGATCAGCACTAACCAAATCTCACTGTGATTTCTCAGGTCCTGTTGAATTTATTGCCAAGTGCACAAGTACGGGAAGGTACAGGTACAGAGAAACACTGACTTGTGGCAGCATCACAGGCAAGTACAGTCAGATAACACACGGAACACAAATTGTACGATTCTCTGTCAGTAACAATCTGTAAATATGTTTTATGTCATTAACAGTATATAAAATACATTGTGTCATGACCAATATTGTGTCATGATGCCTCGTTATTATTTGGGATCCGGCAGATCAATGTAATGCCGTCAGCAAATCTAATTAGCAGATTGGAACCCGCCACTGCAGCCCCACAGTGCACTATGTACTGATTGCAAAGCTACGAAATTGCATGTGAATAGCCTCCCCTCCCCCAACTCCACTCTTTCTGCGTCACCAGCTGACTGGGACATCTCACATCTCGCTGCCTCCGCCAGGACATTAAACTGTGAACAACTGTGGTCAGGGACTGATCTCTGGGGTACTCCAAACGCTACCTCCTTCCAGTCTGAAAACGACCCACTCATCCAGACACACACTGCCGGCAGTTTATTGATCTCCAACGAAAAAGCCTAATCACCTACTCCAGATGTTCAATACCATTGCTGACTCTGAGTTTACCACCGTCAAATGCCGGGAGGGACATAATAATCAGAAAATCTCTAGTCACAGCCGTGTAAATAAAATGTGATCTCAGTGGGTGTGTGGCGCATGCTCAGAATGCGAAGGAGACAGACAAACTGAGCCAAGTCACAGACTGATGAAGGGGAGGAATGATCCATTTTGATACAGAGAGGGAAGCAGAGAGTTTGATATTGTGCCTGATTCCGGAACTGTGGCCAGTTAGAAGATGAAGTCTTGTTCCTCTAAATTGTTTTGAGATGTGACAGTCTTTTAATCAGAAGGCACCATGGAGACTAAAATTATTTCAGTTGAAATGTTGTCCTTCACCCACTGACTTGCTTTGTAAACGTTTAGCAGTGTAGGAAAGTCAAAGAATTTGTGTATGGGAATCTCGAACACAACAGCACGTTAATTCCGCTGTATCTGTCAGTTCACCAGCGCTTTAATACCGCCGATGCTTGAATGTGGAGGCGGAGATGTTGGAGAAGACAGCGCCCCACTCGCTACAAGGAGAGCCCGAACACGTGTCCGTGTCCGTGTCCGTGATCTGATTGGATACATCGCCATGACGCTGTAGCACTGTGACGTCATTCACTGGCTCTCATTTTGGAAGGGATTCAGTCGGCCATCGCAGATACATCAACAGCTTCGCACTGGGAAGCGGCCGTTCACCTGCTCCGTGTGTGTGCAGAGACTCATTCAGTTAACCCACCTTGTGATGCTCCGGTGAGTTCACAATAAATAGAGGCCACATTTCTGTCCGGAGTGAGCAAAGAGTTTTACTCAATCATCCCAGCTGCTGCAACACCAGCAACTTCACATCAGGGAGGAAGTTCAAATCAGCTCCGTGTTAAATGTTTCACCATCACGGTGACTGAAGGCAGCTGCAGGTTCATGAGGGACTGTTACTGTCAGATTCTGCAGTTCTTGCGGCTGCTCATCGCACCCAGGACTGAACCCTGGTCACTGAGCATTGGAGGAGTCTGTTCTGCTGATGTTAGCCTTAAACTAGACTGGTGTTTAATATTGTGGATCTGTGAAGGATAAATCAGTTCTGTATCAAATCCCGTGTCTCAGGTACTTACAGTCTCTGTCACACTCACAATGTACACTTGAGAGGCCACTCGATCTATCTGCTCCCTGCCCAGGTTTCTGTTCCATATCAGTATTTTAAAATCTATCTCTCACTCTCCCCGTTGCAACTTGTCACCACTCCGTGGGAGAAGAGATTTCCCTTGAATTTCTTAGAATCAGAGAAATCTGCAGCAAATTACAGGCCCTTCGGCCCACAGCAACCAACTCTAGAAAATGCCTGGAATTACCCTACCACAGAACCCTCTATTTTCCTAAGCTCCAAGTACCTCTCTAAGATTCTATTAAAAGACTCTATTGTACCCGTCTCTATCGCCGTCGCTGGCAGTGCAGTCCACACACCCACCTCTCTCTGTATAAAAAATATATATCTCTGACATCTCCCTTGAGCTACTTCCAAGCACCTTAACTATGCCCTCCCCCCTTTTCATGCTTATCCCCTCCCCCTTGATCTTTCCACTGATTGGTTTTCCACCTGGCACCTCTAGCCCTTCCCCCTTCCCTATCTCTATTACTGGGCTTCGGCCCTCTCTTCCCCCCCATTCCTGATGAAGGGTCTCGGCCCGAAACGTTGGCTACTCCTTTCTCACAGATGCTGCCTCACCGGCTGAGTTCTTCCAGCGCTGTGTATGTAACTATGCCCTCCACGTGTTAGACATTTCAGCCCTGGGAAAATGCCTCTGACTATCCACACGATCAATGCCTCTCATCATCTTATACACCTGCATGATTTTCCCCAGGCTAATTAACACGATGAGCTCCCTGAGCATTTGACCTTCCCCAGGGCTCTGGACTAAGGTGGTTAAACTCCTTTTTCCCTGCTCTTTTCAAATTTTGGGTCATTTTGACTAATTTCAAAGGAGTGTGCCTCAGGCAGCTGGGCTGCTGCAATGCACCTCTTAAGACTGACAGCAGACTATCGAGTGAATCTTCAGTGGAGCAGAGTCAGAAACCAAAGAGTTACCAGCACCAATCAGGGCTTTGGGGCTCTGGAAAGAGATGGAGTCTGGAGGTTACGAGCAGGAGGAGGAGGAGGAAGAGGAACCAGACCAGCAGGATGTGGCTATGAATGAAAGATGAGAAACATTTGGAAACTGGTTAATTGAAAAACAAAATGGTTAATTTCTACAAAACATTGCAGGTAGTCAGCAGATCAGGCAGCAAATGTGGAGAGGAATAAATGGGCAGCATTTAATCCGAGCCCCTTCAGCATGTCTAGACTGTGTACTCCTCTGCTTAGTTGCTGCCTGAACTGCAGAGCTCCTTCAGTATTGTGTGTGTGTGCGTCTTTGTATTTCCAGCAACTGCAGAATCTCTTTTGTTTCACATCTGCATTTGTAAGGGGAGTGAACTTTGGCATTAGATACACGAAATGCCTATTGATATTAAGTGTATCGTTTATGGGAGCCGCTTTCTGCGTTAAGAAAGCTGCTGAGTTTTCTACACACAAAAAAATTGAGATATGGACGTGGAACCGGTGCTTGCATAAATTTTGAATGGCACCATGATTACCCATAAAGTCGCGCGTTTAAAATTTCGCTGTCGTTTGAAGCACCGATCAAATGCGCAGGCGCAGGGTTGCTGCCGTCTCCGATAATTACGCATGCGCGCAGTATACAAAATGTCGGGAGGAGCGGAAAGGTAAGGGCTTTTTCGACTCTAATTGAGTGACAATTGCTGTGAGAACCGGAGACTGTGGCCCGCAAACTCGGCACAGGCCAGGTCTTTTTCCTCTCTCTCAGCTCCACGATCCGTACAAGGGCCCCGGGGAGCTTCCGGCTAATCAGGGAATGGGAGCAGATAGATCTCACAGACAGAGCTGAGCTCGAGCAATCTGAATGCAAGGATTAGGAACTCGGAAAAAAGAGAACAAAATCTTTCTATCAGCTGTTGAGAAAATCACCTTTGTTCTGCCTCCAACCGCAGCAAGAGAAAACCGCAGCTGCTGGAAATCCGGAGGAATTTCACACAAAATGCCGGAGGAACTCAGCATTAGTACTCTTTCCCATAGATGTTGCCCGGCCTGCTGAGTTCCTCCAGCATTTTGTGTGTGTTGCTTGTTCTGGAGTTTTCTACACGTAAGGATATGTTTTGACCTATTCTGTCTGGGTACATAATGATATCAAACAACTTTGCCCTGGGCAACAAGTAGCTTTCAGATCACAAATGTGCCAGACTCCAATGAGACAGACTACTTGCCCTTCCCTTCATATTCATTGGCATCACCAAGTTCATCACCGTCAGTCACCTGAGGGAGGGTTCAGGGGAATTATGTATGTCCAATACAGAAACTGGTGTTACCTGTGTGTATTGTGGTGATGCAAAAATTGCTGGAGAATTTGCAAGTGGGAAGAAGGGGAGTGATATTTGGAAGTCCGACTTTTTAAAGCATCATTTAGCAAGAAAATTGCATCCAGTGACATGCAAAAATTTGGGCACCTTTCTGTTCCTGTGAATAGCTAAGCGAGTAAAACAAAGACCTGATTTCAAAAAGGCATGAAGTTAAAGATGACACACTCTTTAATATTTTAAGCAAGATTACTCTTTTGTATCCATCATTTACAGTTTCAAAATAATAAAAAAGGAAAAGGGCCTGAAGTGAAAGTTTGGGCACCCTGCATGGTCAGTACTTAGTAGCAACCCCTTTGGCAAGTATCACAGCTTCTAAATGCTTTCTGTAGCCAGCTAAGAGTCTTTCAATTCTTGTTTGGGGATTTTTGCCCATTCTTCCTTGCAAAAGGCTTCTAGTTCTGTGAGATTCTTGGGCCGTCTTGCATGCACTGCTCTTTTGAGGTCTATCCACAGATTCTCGATGATGTTTAGGCCGGGGGACTGTGAGGTCCATGGCAAAATGTTCAGCTTGCGCTTCCTGAGGTAGTCCATTGTGGATTTTGAAGTGCGTTTAGGATCATTATCCTGTTGCAGAAGCCATCCTCTTTTAATTTTCAGCTTTTTTTACAGACGATGTGATGTTTGCTTCCAGAATTTGCTAGTATTTAATTGAATTCATTCTTCCCTCTACCAGTGAAATGTTCCCCGTGCCACTGGCTGCAACACAAGCCCAAAGCATGATCAATCCACCCCCGTGCTTAACAGTTGGAGAGGTGTTTTTTTCATGAAATTCTGCACCCTTTTTTCTCCAAACATACCTTTGCTCATTGCAGCCAAACAGTTCTTTTTTAACTTCAGTCCACAGGACTTGTTTCCAAAATGCATAAGGCTTGTTTAGATGTTCCTTTGCAAATATCTGAAGCTGAATTTTGTGGCGAGGGCACAGGAAAGGTTTTCTTCTGATGTTTCTTCCATGAAAGTCATAGGTGTCCCTGCCTAGCACTCAAGCGTAGGTATCCCTGCGTAGGTGTCCCTGCGCAGTAGAACAGTGCACCACCACTTTAGAGTCGGCTAAATATTCCTGAAGGTCTTTTGCAGTCAAACGGGGGTTTTGATTTCCCTTTCTGGTAATCCTACGAGCAGTTCTCTCTGAAGGATTTCTTGGTCTTCCAGACCTCAACTTGACCTCCACCATTCCTGTTAACTGCCATTTCTTAATTACATTACGAACTAAGGAAATGGCTACCTGAAAATGCTTTGCTGTCTTCTTATAGCCTTCTCCTGCTTCGTGGGTGTCATGTATTTTAATTTTCAGAGTGCTAGGCAGGGACTTAGAGGAGCCCATGGCTCTGATTGTTGGGACGAGGTTTGTGGAGTCAGGGTATTTATAGAGCTTTGAAATTTGCAACATCTGGCTTTTCCTAATGAAGACTGTGAACATGCCATTGCTCTAACAAGCTAATTAAGGTCTGAGACCTTGGTAAAAGTTATCTGAGAGCTCAAATCTCTTGGGGTTCCCAAACTTTTGCATGGTGCTCCTTTCCTTTTTTTTTCCCACTCTGAAATTGTAAAAACAAAAGTAATACTCTAATCTTGCTTAAAATGTTGAAAATAATGTTTCATCTTTAACTTCATGACTTTTAGAGATCAGTTCATCTTCTCAGGACTTTATTCCTTGGAATGTCGAAGATTGAGGGGCGATTTGATTGTGAAAGAGGGGCATAGATGGTGTAAATTCATTTTGCAATCTTTTTTATTGATTTCCAAATAAAGAATATACAAATCAGAAGAGGAGTTTAACAAGTAGATAATATAAAAGACATATAAACAGCAATAGTAAAAACAAAAATTATATAATATCAAAATCAAATAAGTAAAATATTATGTTGTTATATATACAATGGTAAAAAAAACTACAACTCCTCATAATAATCATAAAAAAAGGATAGGAGATTTTATTGATAAGGAAAAAAAAAACCACTAACTAAACTGAAACAAAAAAACAAAAAAAAGAAAGAGAAAAAAAAGGAAAGAAAAAGAAAGATTGGGCAGTCCAATTGAGGATAAAATTAAAGAAAACAGAGAGAGAGAAAAAAAAAACACATCCTTCCAGTCATCTCCAAACCATCATGGATAAGGATTTTCCACAAAGAGAATTTAAAAAATAAATAAATAAAAATAAATTAAATCATGTGAAAATATTGAATAAAAGGTCGCCAGACTTGTTCAAAATTAAAGGATGTATCAAATGTTCGGCTTCTAATTTTCTCCAAGCTTAGACATGACATAATGGAGGAGAGCCAATAGAAAACAGTAGGTGGGTTAGATTCTTTCCAATGTAGCAAAATAGCTCTCCTAGCTAGTAAAGTTGAAAAAGCTATCACATGTTGGGTGGAAGCCGACACTTTGCTTGCTTCCTCTGGAATAATCCCAAAAATTGCTGTAAGTGGATTAGGTTGAACATCCATATCTATAACTTTAGATAATATTCCAAACACATCCCTCCAAAAATTATTTAAACTTACACATGACCAAAACATATGAGTTAAAGTAGCCATTTCTGTGTTACATCTGTCACAAATAGGGCTTATATTCGGAAATATATGCGCCAATTTATCTTTGGACATATCTATGTACTATCTTAAACTGAATTAAGATATGTCGTACGCAGATAAATCAACTATTGACTAAATAATAAATTTTACTCCATTGATTATTTGAAAGTGAATGTTGAAGTTCTACTTCCCAGGTACATTGAACCCTATCATTAGGCGACATGCGAGCATTCATTAACTGTGTATAAATGATAGCTATTAATCGTTTTTGAAAAGGTTTAAACTGAAAAATAACATAAGCCAAATTTGAACAGCAGGCCAAGGGGTAATACGGTAAAAAATCGCGTAAGAAATTCCTAACCTGTAAATACCTGAAAAAATGTGTATTAGAGATATCATATTTATCCATTAACTGTGAGAAAGACATTAAACAGTCTTGTAAAAACAAATCTAAAAAAGTTTTAATTCCCTTAATCTTCCATGTTAAAAAAGCCTTATTTAAAGTTGATGGTATAAAAAAGAAATTAGAATAAATATTACGAGGAAGTAAAGAATCATTTAATTAAAAAAATCTACGAAATTGAAACCAAATTTTTAAAGTATGTTTAAGAATAGGGTTAAGAGCTTGTCTACCTATTCTGGAGAACAAAAACGGAAGAGGAGCTCCTAATAAAGAAGCTAACGAAAACCCCATTACTGAATTTTCCTCCAACTGTAACCATGAAGGGTGATCTTGGTCGTCTGTATCATAAATCCAAAAAGTAATATAACTAATATTAATTGCCCAATAATAAAATCTAAAGTTTGGTAAAGCCAGTCCTCCATCTTTTTTGATTTTTGTAATGAAAGTTTATTTACTCTAGAGCTTTTATTATTCCAAACCTAAGATAAAATCAAAGAATCTATTTTATCAAAAAATGTTTTTGGAACAAAAGAGGCAACTGCTTGAAATATATATAAAAATTTCATTAGAATAACCATTTTTATAGCATTTATTCGATCTGTCAATGACATCAACATAGGTGACCATTTAGAAAGCGCCTGTTGAGTATTTTCAACTTAAGTGAAGGTGTAAATTCAAGCTGGCTTTTACCACTGATTGATGTGGGACTACAACCAGTGGCCATGGGTTAAGCGTGAAAGGTGAAATGTTAAGGGGAACATGAGGGGAAACTTCTTCACACAGACGGTCATCCGGGTGTGGAATGAACAGCCATCATGAGTGGTGCATGTGAGCTCAATTTCAATATTTAAGAGGTTCGTATAGGTACCTGGATGGTAGGGATATGGGAGTGGGCAATTTAAATAGTTCAGCACAAACTAGACGGCCCAAAGGGCCTGTTTCTGTGTTGTACTTTTCTACAAGAACCTGAAATATTACAAAAATTCACTCTAAGATCTTTTAACAGCTGTGTGGACCAACCATTCATTTTAGCAGGAATTTTTTTATATGGCTTTAAAATTGTGGCACTTTAAGTTAATAATACATAAAAGAAGATCCCAGCTGCATGTCAAGAAAGATTGTTTGCGTGAGACTGTTTCAGTTACTGTGGGGCCAGGCACCCATGCAGCTCAGCAGGAGCAGGGAATAATACCAATGGAGAGAGTCAAACTGAGCCAAGGCACAAATTGGAGACAGCAGAAATGCCCCATTCTTTTAGAGACAGGAAGAGCATCAGGGAATTGATGGTCTTTCCAGATACCAGCACTCTGCCCAGTCAGGAGATGATTTCTCTGTCCAACTTGGGTAGAACCTCACTGTAACAGTGTGATACAGATCAAACCTTGGCAACTCAAGTAATCTCATCTGTAATGTTGTCCTACACCCATTGATGGATTTTATAAATCTTTTTACAGGTTGAAAATGAGAAGGAATTTGTCTCCAGGAATCTCAAACATGGCATGCCAGTTTTGTTGTCTCTGTCTAGATGTTTAAGAAATGGGGCAAGGGATTCAATCGACCGTTCTTCATTTGACCAACCGTCATTTTACACAGGAGAAAGGCTGTTCACCTGCTCAGACAGTGGGAGTGGATTCACTCAGTTATCACAATTGAAGGTACATCAACAAGTTCACATTTGCCAAGACCATTCATCTGTTCTGTGTGTGAGAAAGGATTCAGTCGGTCTTCCCTCCTGTGGACACACCAGTCAGTTCACACCACACCGGGCAGAGGTTGGCCATCTGCTGAACTTCTGGGAAAGGATTCACTCAGTCATCTGACCTAATGGCTCACCAGCAAGTTCACACCAGGGAGCAGCTGTACACCTGCTCAGTCTGTGAGAAGAGATTCACTCACTCTTCCACGCTATGGAAACATCAGCGAGTTCACACTGGGGAGAAGCCGTACACCTGTTCAGTCTGTGGGAAGGGATTCACTGAGTCATCCACCCTACTGGTACATCAGCGAGTTCACACTGGGGAGAGGCCATTCACCTGCTCAGTCTGTAAGAAGAGATTCACTCGGTTATCCCACCTCCAGAGTCATCAGCGAGTTCACACTGGGGAGAGGCCGTTCACCTGCTCAGAATGTGGGAAGGGATTCACTGAGTTATCCAACCTACAGAGTCATCAGCGAGTTCACACTGGGGAGAAGCCGTTTACCTGCTCAGAATGTGGGAAGAGATTCACTGAGTTATCCAACCTACAAAGTCATCAGCGAGTTCACACTGGGGAGAGGCCATACTCCTGCTCAGAATGTGGGAAAGGATTCACTGAGTTATCCACCCTACAGAGACATCAGCAAGTTCACACTGGGGAGAAGCCATTCACTTGCTCAGTCTGTGGGAAGAGATTCACTCAGTTATCCACCCTACAGAGTCACCAGCGAGTTCACACTGGGGAGAAACCGTTCACCTGCTCAGAATGTGGGAAGAGATTCACTCAGTCATCCACCCTACAGAGACACCAGCGAGTTCACACTGGGGAGAAGCCGTTCACCTGTTCAGTCTGTGGGAAGAGATTCACTGATTCATCCACCCTACAGAGACACCAGCAAATTCACACTGGGGAGAAGCCGTTCACCTGCTCAGTCTGTGGGAAGGGATTCACTCAGTCATCCACCCTACAGAGTCACCAGCGAGTTCACACTGGGGAGAAGCCGTTCACCTGCTCAGTCTGTAGGAAGAGATTCACTCATTTATCCAGCCTACAGAGACATCTGCAAATTCACACTGGGGAGAAGCCGTTCACCTGCACAGTCTGTGGGAAGGGATTCACTCAGTCATCCATCCTACAGAGTCACCAGCGAGTTCACACTGGGGAGAAACCGTTCACCTGCTCAGACTGTGGGAAGGGATTCATTTATTTATCCAGCCTACAGAGACATCAGCGCGTTCACACCGAGGAGAAGCCGTTCATCTGCTCAGAATGTGGGATAGCATTCACTCAGTCATCCCAACTGCTGGCACACCAGTCAGTTCACAATGGGGAGTGGCCATTGTTATGAATCGCTAGGTTTCGTTTGCTGTAGGCTGTCATTCTGAGAGAGAGATATTAAGGTGATTCAGTCTGATTTGCAGCTTGTTTAGTTTTAAGCGAGGACACAGACACTCAAGAGTCAGACGGAGATGAAAGAGGTAAAATGGAAGGATGAAAACCAGGGAACTAATGGCCAAGGATCACTGTTTGGAACTTTCCTATGCCCACAAGGGTGGATTAATCATCGATTCACCGTACATCGAATGTGTGGTTGTCACCTCGTTTGATCCATAGGAGTGGATCTGATTTGGGGTATCCTGCGGAGGCCACTTATGTGTTAACCCTTGCCTGGGTGTGGTGTGGTAATTCACTTGAAGATGATACTCCTTGTGACAAGTCACTTTGTGTGATAATTAGTATGTGAGATTTTGGAATGATGACAGATAAAATCTACAGCGACTGTTCTCTCATTTTGCCACCATGGAACCTGAGGAATTTGACATAATTGCCTTCTCTCGACATGTACCCTGGATTACAAATATCTCTCTCATCACCTATTCTGTGGATAAACTGAACTTGCCTACTTTACCATCTCAAGACTCTAAGCCTTGATTCCCCCGAGCTCAATAGTTTGGGCAACACACACAAAACGCTGGTGGAACACAGCAGGCCAGGCAGCATCTATAAGGAGAAGCACTGTCGACATTTCGGGCCGAGTCCCTTCATCAGGACTAACTGAAAGGAAAGATAGTAAGAGATTTGAAAGTAGGAGGGGGAGGGGGAAATGTGAAAGACAGAAGACCGGAGGGGGTGGGGTGAAGCTGAGAGCCGGAAAGCTGATTGGCAAAAGGGATACAAAACTGGAGAAGGGACAGCATCATGGGACGGGAGCCCTAGGGAGAAAGAAAGGGGGAGGGGGGCACCAGAGGGAGATGGAGAACAGACAGAGTGATGGGCAGAGAAAGAGGGAACAAAAAATCTAAATATATCACGGATGGGGTGAGAAGGTGAGGAGTGGTGTTAACGGAAGTTAGAAAAGTCAATGTTCACGCCATCAGGTTGGAGGCTACCGGTAGATAAGGTGTTGTTCCTCCAACCTGAGTGTCGCTTCATCTTGACAGTAGAGGAGGCCATGGCCTATTCTGCTTTGATAGTTGATGAAGCAGCTGATTATGACATAGTGAAACAGGCTGTGCTCAAAGCTTACGAGTTGGTCCCAGAATCACACAGGAAAAAATTTGGAAATTTGTGAATCAGACTTATCTGGCATTTGCTTCTCAGAAGTCTGTGTGTTTTGACCACTGGTGCATGTATAAAAATATAAATGATGATTTTACAGATAGAAAGAGTTGGTTTTAATTGAAGAATTCGAAAGGTGCGTCCCTGATGACATAAAGACATATTTAAATGAAAAGGATGCTGCCACTTTGCAGGAGTCTGCTAGATTAGCAGATGAGTTTGCTTTAACTCCTAAGGTTAAGTTTATCCCGAATAAGAGCTTCCAAAAGAGTAGCAGGGATAACCAGGGCAAACCAGAAATTAAAGTTTGGACTAGTGATAAGAGTAAGGATGAAGGGAAGCAGTTGAAGGAGAAATATTCTGGTCTTACTTGTTACTGTTGTAAGAAAGCTGGTTATGTGATGGCTAATTGTTCTGTCCTGAAGAAGAAAAAGGAAAAGGAGGCAGTCCCAAATGCCTATGTTGAAGCACCTATAAACCCACAGGGTTCTGAACATTCTGTTGAGGCTCAGTTAAGGTCTGAGTTAAGAAAGGATTCAAACATTTTATGTCAGATGGGATTGTATTAGTAAATGAATGGTCAACCCCGGTACCAGTGAAAATTCTTCGAGTTACTGGGGCTCCTCAGTCACTCGTTCTAGGAGGCTGTGGTGGCCAGTGCTATAATATTTGCTGTTGTGTGCTGGGGCAGCAGGCTAGGGTAGCAGTATCAACAAACTCATAAGGCCAGTGATGTTGTGGGGGTGGAACTGGACTCTCTGACGGTGGTGTCTGAAAAGAGGATGCTGTCCAAGTTGCATGCCATCTTGGACAATGACTCCCATCCACTCCATAATGTCCTGGTTAGGCACAGGAGTACATTCAGCCAGAGACTCATTCCACCGAGATGTAACACTGAGCGTCATAGGAAGTCATTCCTACCTCTGGCCATCAAACTTTACAACTCCTCCCTCGGAGTGTCAGTCACCCAGAGCCAATAGGCTGGTCCTGGACTTATTTCCACTTGCATGATTAACTTATTATTATTTAATTATTTATGGTTTTATATTGCTATATTTCTTCACTATTCTTGGTTGGTGCGGCTGTAACCAAACCCAATTTCCCTCGGGATCAATAAAGTATGTCTGTCTGTCTGTACGTTAGACAGCGTTCTAAAGTTTGGTGATGAGACTGACACTGCTGAGGTAAATCTTATTAAAGGCATTGGGGGCGGCATGGTTTCCGTGCAATTGCACAAGGTAACTTTACTGTCAGGATTGGTTTCGGGACCTGTTAAGATCAGATTATGCTCCAGTTTACCGGTGGGAGATATTACTTTGCTGTTAGGGAATGACCTGGCAGATGGTAAAGTTGTTCCTGCAGTGCAGTTGACAACTAACCCAACCACTGACGACCCACAGATGGATTTTAACATTTATCCTTCCTGCACAGTAACTTGAAGTATGGCTAAACAGTCTGCTGACGCAGACGGTTCTGTGCAGCATGATTCTGATACCCATGATAGCCAAAATCGGGATGCAGGTTATGAAGACCAGTCAAGGACTTTTCTGCCTTCACTGTTTCAACAGGATTCAGGTAGTATGTCTGATGAGAAAGATTTATCCCTGTCTAGGAAGGAGTTTATAGCAGAACAGAACGAAGACCCTGATATTGAAGCTTTAAAAGAAACAGCTCTCTCAGATGATGAGATTAAGAAAGTGCCATTAGGGTATTATCTCAAGGATGGAGTGCTAATGAGGAAGTGGAGGCCACCTGCTGTACCTTCGAGTGAGGAATGGGCAATTGTTCACCAAGTTGTAGTTCCTAAAGTTTATAGGACTGAAATTTTAACTTTGGCCCACAGTATACCCTTACGTCGACATTTTGGAGTGAATAAAACTAAACTGGATTATCAAAAAAATGTTACTGGCCTAATTTGAGGACAGATGTTGTGACCTTTCGCAGAACCTATCACACTTGTTAAGTTGTGGGTAAACCTAATCAGGTCACCCCAGTGGCCCCACTGCAGTCTAAACCTGCATTTGGTGAGTCCTCTTCAAAATTTATAGTGGATTGTGCTGGCCCTTTGCCAAAGACTAAAGCTGGCCATCAGTATCTGCTAACTATTATGTGTACTGCATCCAGATTCCCAGAGGCAATACCTCTCAGAAATAATAAAGGTAAAACTGGCGAAGGCTATTACCAAGTTTTTTTTTACTTTATTTGGTTTGCCGAATGAAATCCAGTCTGATCAAGGAAGTAATTTTACATCTGGGTTATTCCAGCAGGTAGTTTATGAACTGGGAACTAAACAAATTACAACATTTGCATACCATCCAGAATCACAAGGGGCTTTGGAAAGATTTCATTCTGCCCTCAAAACAATGATTAAGACATATTGTGTTGAAAATGGAAAAGACTGGAATGAAGGAATACATTTGCTTTTGTTCACAGTAAGAGAGTTGGTACAATAATCACTGGGATTTACTCCATTTGAACTTGTATTTGGTTGTAGAGTGAGGGGACCTTTGTCCTTGTTAAAGGAACAATGGATTGATGCGGATGTACCTGTTAAATTGTTAGACTATGTTTAGATCTGGATCTGTTGTTGTTTGTCATCTATATCTGTAATCTGGATGATAGTGTGGTTAACTGGATCAGCAAATTTGAGGATGACAACAAGCCTGGGGGTTTAGCGGACTCCGAGAAGACTATCATGGCTTGCAGTGTGATCTGGACCAGATGGGAAAATGGTTTTAGAAATGGAAAATGGAATTTAATGCAGACCAGTGTGAGTTGTTGCACTTTGGTATGACCTACCAAGGGAGGTCTTTCACAGTGATTGGTCGGGCACGGAGGAGTGTTGTGGAAGAAAGGGACCTGGGAATACAAGTCCTTAATTCACTGAAAGTGGTAGATAGGGATGGAAAGAATGATTTCAGCCCATTGCCTTTAATGAACCAAAGTACTGATAACAATAGATGGATGTTATGTTGACTTCTAGAAGACATTGGTGAGGCCTAATTTGAGGTATTGTGTGCAGTTTTGGTCACCTACCTACAGGAAAAATGAAAAAGAAGTTCAGAGATTTCAGAGAAAATTCACAAGGATGTTGCCATGTCTGGAGGACTTGGGTTATAAGGAAAGATTGAACAAATCAGGACTTTATTCCTTGGAATGCAGAAGATTGAGGGGAGATTTGATTGTGATATGGAGGCACAGATAGTGTTAATGCAAACTGGCTTTTTCCACGAAGATTGGGTGGGATGACAACCAGAGGCCATGGGTTAAGGGTGAAATGTTAAGGGGAACATGAGGGGAAACTTCTTCACACAGACGGTTATCCGGCTGTGGAATGAGCAGCCAGCACAAGTGGTGCATACAAGCTCGATTTCAACATTTAAGAGGTTTGTGTTGGTACCTGGATGGTAGAGGTGTGGGAGTGGGCTGTTTAAATAGTTCAGCACAAACTAGATGGCCCAAAGGGCCTGTTTCTGTGTTGAAATTTTCTATGATTGTGACAAGAACCTGAAATAATACAAACATTCACTCTAACCCCTTTTGACAGCTGTGTGAACCAACCAGTCATTTCAGCAGGAATTTTTCATATGGCGTTAAAACTATGGCACTTAAATTAAATACGGAAGAACAGAAGGGATTAGGTATGCCTTTTACAGTGAAGGAGGTTGAAGAAGCTCTGGGATCACTTCAAAGTAATAAATCTCCAGGAGAAGATGGTTTTCCACCTGAATTTTATAAAAAGTTTAAAGATTTATTAATTTCTCCCTTTATGGAGTTAATACATCAAGTGGAAAGAACGCATAGACTTCCAGAATCTTTTTCAACAGCTATTTTAATAGTATTGCCAAAAAAAGATAGAGACCTTTTAAAGCCAGCATCATATAGACCTATTTCTTTATTAAATACTGATTATAAAATTTGAAAACAATAAAAAAAGTTTAAAAAAAAATCTTATCTAATAGATTATCTAAATGCTTATCAAAATTAGTGCATATGGATCAAACAGGATTTATCAAAAATAGACAATTGGCAGATAATGTAACCCGGTTAATTAGTATAATTCATTTAGCGCAAAAGAGGGAGGAAACGAGTGTGGCAGTTGCTTTAGATGCAGAAAAAGCATTTGAAAGATTGGAATGGGATTTTTTATTTAAGATATTGGAAAAATATGGATTAGGAACATCATTTATAAAATGGATTAAAACCTTAAATACTAATCCCAAAGCTAAAGTAGTGACAAATGGTCAAATTTCGACACCATTTCAGTTAACAAGATCAACTAGGCAAGGTTGACCATTATCACCTGCTTTGTTTGTGTTGGCAATAGAGCTATTAGCTGAATTAATTAGAATGGACCCAGATATTAAGGGTTTCAGAGTTAATCAGGAAGAATACAAGATTAATTTATTTGCTGATGATGTTCTACTTTATTTAACAGATCCATTACATTCATTATGTAAATTATCTTATAGATTAGAAGTATATGGGAAAATATCAGGTTATAAAGTAAATTGGGATGAAAGTGAAATTTTACCTCTTACTAATGGAGATTATAGTCAATGTCGATTAATAACTCAATTTAGATGGCCGGCAAATGGTATAAAATATTTAGGTATAAGAGTTGATAATGATATAAAAAACTTATACAAATTAAATTATTCACCACTTTTGAAAAAAATTCAGGAAGATCTTGATAAATGGATGGCATTACCAATAACATTAGTAGGTAGAGTAAATACTATAAAAATGAATATATTCCCGAGACTACAATATTTATTTCAATCATTACCAATACAATTACCCCAGAAGTTTTTTCAAGAGTTAAACAAATATGTGAGGAGGTTTCTCTGGAAAGGTAAGATGTCAAGAATATTGTTGGAAAAATTGACATGGAAATTTGATCTAGGAGGGTTACAACTTCCAAATTTTAAGAATTATTATAAAGCAAATCAACTTAAATTTATTGCATCTTTTTTTGAGAAAGATAAACCGGCATGGATTAGAATAGAACTAGATAAAATAGGAGAAAACGTACCAGAAGATTTTATATATAAATGGGAATCTAAATGGATACGGGAAAAGAAAGAAGCTTCTATATTAAAACATTTGATTAATTTATGGAATAAGATAAATGTTGATGATGAGACAAAAAAATCTTTATAAGCAAAGAGATCTTTAATTCAAAATAGACTTATTCCTTTTCCAATGGACAATCAACTTTTATATAATTGGTTTCAAAAAGGGATTAGATACATAGGAGATTGTTTTGAAGGAGGTATATTAATGTCATTCGATCAATTAAAGAATAAATATAAAGTATCAAGAAACACTTTATTTTGTTACTTTCAACTAAGGGCTTATATAAGAGAAAATCTAGGTTAAACAATGTTATTGCCGAAATCTAATGAAATAGAAATTTTAATTCAAAAAGGAAATATTAAAAAATTTATATCTTGTATGTATAATTTGATTCAAAACCAGGCAATTAAACAAGGAGTCTATAAGTCAAGACAAAAATGGGAAAGTGATTTGAATATTAAAATTGAAGAAACAAATTGGTCAAGAATATGTCTTGATAGTATGACAAATACAAAAAATGTTCGGTTAAGATTAGTGCAATATAACTTTCTACATCAATTATATATTACACCACAAAAAATAAATAAATTAAATCCAAGTTTATCTGATCAGTGTTTCAGATGTAACCAAGAAACTGGTACATTTTTACATTCTACATGGTCTTGTTCTAAAATTCAACATTTTTGGACAAATTTAAGAATTTTACTGGAACAAATTACGGGAATACAACTTCCTCATAATCCAATATTACTTTTATGAGGTGATATTGAAGGGATAAAACCGAAACTCAAACTAAATAAATATCAGAAAGAATTCATAAAAATTGCACTGGCAGTAGCCAAAAAGGCTATTGCAGTTACTTGGAAATCAGATACATATTTAAGTATAGATTGTTGGAAGAAAGAAATCTATGGCTGTATTCCATTAGAGAAAATTACTTATAATTTAAGAGATAAATATGAAACATTTTTGACAATTTGGTGCCCTTATTTACAAAAGACAGGACTAAATATATAGGTGCTCTGAAGATGAAACAATTGGTTACTTGGGGAAAGAAATAAATATACATACTAAAGTTATTAAGAACTCCATGGAGCATGTGGAGATCTTCCAACAACCAGGCACTTTCTTTTTCTTTCTTTCTAACTTTCTCTTCTTTTGATATAGGGAAGTTAGAGGGGAGGGGGGAAGGGATATATATTCATTTTTTTCCACACTTGTAATTACTTAAAAACACAGTTAAATATATTTTTTTTAAAAACTGTGGCACTTTAAGTTAATAATACATAAAAAGATCCCAGCTGCACGTCAAGAAAAACTATTTGTGTGAGAGTGTTTCAGTTACTGTGGGGCGAGGAACCCATGCAGCTCAGTGGGAACAGGGAATAATACCAATGGAGAGAGTGAAACTGAGCCAGGAGACGGCAGAAATGCCCCATTCTTATAGAGACAGGAAGAGCATCAGGGATTTGATGGTCATTCCAGATACCAGCACTCTGCCCAGTCAGGAGATGATTTCTCTGTCCAACTTTCGTTGAACCTCACTGTAACAGTGTGATACCAGATCACACCTTGACAACTCAAGTGATCTCATCTGAAATGTTGAACTACACCCATTGATGGATTTTGTAAATCTTTTTACAGGTTAAAAATGAGAAGGAATTTGTCTCCAGGAAGCTCAAACATGGCACGCCAGTTTTGTTGTCTCTGTCGAGATATTTAAGAAGTGGAGCAAGGGATCCAATTGACCATCCTTCCTGCTGAGACTGTGGGGAAGGATTCACTCGGTCATTTGACCAACTGGCACGCCTGTAATTTACACAGGAGAAATTACACACCTGGACACAGGTGGACACACCAATCAGTTCACACCACACTGGGCAGAGGCTGGTCATCTGCTGAATTTCTGGGAAAGGATTCACTCAGTCATCTGACCTAATGGCTCACCAGCGGGTTCACATTGGGGAGAAGCCATTCACCTGCTCAGTCTGTGGGAAGGGATTCACTCATTTATCCCAACTACAGAGTCACCAGCGAGTTCACACTGGGGAGAGGCCATTCACCTGCTCAGAATGTGGAAAGGGATTCACTCAGTTATCCCACCTACAGAGTCACCAGCAAGTTCACACCGGGGAGAAAGCGTTCACCTGCTCAGAATGTGGGAAGAGATTCACTCGCTCATCCACCCTACAGAGACACCGGCGAGTTCACACTGGGGAGAAGCTATTCACCTGCTCAGTCTGTGGGAAAGGATACACTCAGTCATCTGCCCTACTGGTACATCAGCGAGTTCACACTGGGGAGAAGCCGTTCACCTGCTCAGTCTGTGGGAAGAGATTCACTAATTTATCCAGCCTACAGAGACATCAGCGAGATCACACTGGGGAGAAGCCATTCACCTGCTCAGTCTGTGGGAAAAGATTCACTAATTTATCCAGCCTACAGAGACATCAGCGAGTTCACACTGGGGAGAAGCCATTCACTTGCTCAGAATGTGGGAAGAGATACGCTGACTCTTCCGCCCTAAAGAGTCATCAGCGAGTTCACACTGGGGAGAGGCCGTTCACCTGCTCAGTCTGTGGGAAGCGATTCACTCATTCATCTCACCTACAGAGTCATCAGCGAGTTCACACTGGGGAGAGGCCATTCACTTGCTCAGTCTGTGGGAAGGGATTCACTCGGTTAGCTAACCTACAGAGACACCAGCGAGTTTACACTGGGGAGAAGCCGTTCACCTGCTCAGTCTGTGGGAAGGGATTCACTCATACATCCCACCTACAGAATCACCTGCGAGTTCACACTGGGGAGAGGCCGTTCACCTGCTCAGTCTGTGGGAAGAGATTCACTCATTTATCCCAATTACAGAGTCACCAGCGAGTTCACACTGGGGAGAAAGCATTCACCTGCTCAGAATGTGGGAAGAGATTCCCTCGCTCATCCACCCTACAGAGACACCAGCGAGTTCACATTGGGGAGAAGCCATTCACCTGCTCAGTCTGTGGGAAAGGATTCACTCAGTCATCTACCCTATTGGTACATCAGCGAGTTCACACTGGGCAGAGGCCGTTCACCTGCTCAGTCTGTGGGAAAGGATTCACTCAGTCATCTACCCTACTGGTACATCAGCGAGTTCACACTGGGGAGAAGCCGTTCACCTGCTCATTCTGTGGGAAGGGATTCACTCAGTCATCTACCCTACTGGTACATCAGCGAGTTCATACTGGGGAGAGGCCGTTCACCTGCTCAGTCTGTGGGAAGGGATTCACTCAGTCATTCACCCTACGGAGACACCAGCGAGTTCACACTAGAGAGAGTCCGTTCACCTGCTGAGAATGTGGGAAAGGATTCACTCAGTCATCCCACCTACTGGCACACCTGTCAGCACACAATGGGGAGTGGCCATTGTTATGAATCCCTAGGTTTTGTTTGCTGTGGATTGTCATTTTAAGAGAGAGAGATTAAGAAGGTGAATCAGTCTGACTTGCAGCTTGTTTACATCGTGTGCAGCTTGTTTAGTTTTAACCGAGGACACAGACACTCAGAGTCAAACGGAGACAAAGGAGGAAAAATGGAAGAATCGAAACCAGGGAACTAGTGGCCAAGGGTCATTGTTTGGAACTTTCCTTTGCCCACAAGGGTGGCCTAATTATCGATTCACCGTACATCGAATGTGTGGTTGTCACCTCATTTGATCCATAGGAGTGGATCTGATTTGGGGTATCCTGTGGAGACCACTTATGTGTTAACCATTGCCTGGCTGTGGTGTGGTAATTCATTAAGATGATACCAATTATGACAAGTCACTTCGGGTGATAATTAGTATGTGGATTTGGAAGGATGACAGATAAACTCTACAGCGACTGTTGGTCTCATTTTACCACCATGGAACCTGTGGAATACGACATAATTGCCTTCTCTCAACATTTACCCTGGATTACAAATATCTCTCTCTCATCACCTATTCTGTGGTTGAACAGAACTTTCATACTTTACCATCTCAAGACTCCAAGCCTTGTTTCCCCCGAGCTCAATAGTTTGGGAGTTATATTTATACACATATCACTCACGAGGAAATCTGCAGATGCTGGAAATTCAAACAACACACACAAAATTTATTTATTTATGCTGCCCCAATCATCGCCACTGGGCTATAAATGTGCAGGAGCAGTGTGTGGTTCAGTGCTTTGCTCAAGGACACACACGCTGCCTCAGCTGAGGCTCGAACTTATGACTTTCAGATCGCTAGTTAAACACCTTAACCACATGGTCACGCGCCACACATTATGACATAGTGAAACAGGCTGTGCTCAAAGCTTACGAGTTGGTCCCAGAAGCAGACAGGCAAAAGTTTAGAAATTTGAAGAAATCTGTGAACCAGACATACGGAATTTGCTTATGAGAAATTTGTGTGCATTGACCGCTGGTGCACATCTGAACATGTAAATGATGATTTTAACAGCTTGAAAGAGTTGGTTTTAATTGAAGAATTCAGAGGGTGCGTCCCTGATGACATAAAGACGTATTTAGATGGAAATGATGCTGCCACTATGCAGGAATCTGCTAGATTAGCAGATCAGTTTGCTTTAACTCATGAAGTTATGTTTACCCTGAATAAGAGTTTCCAAAAGGCACTTGTCAAGTTGTGGGTAAACCTAATGAGCTCACCCCAGTGGACTATACCTGCATTCGGTGAACCCTTTTCCAACGTTATAGTTGATTGTGTTGGCCCATTGCCAAAGACTAAAGCAGGCCATCAGTTTCTGCTAACTATTATGTGTACTGCATCCAGATTCCCAGAGGCAATACCTCTCAGAAATATTAAAGCTAAAACTGTGGCGAAGGCTCTTACCAAAATTTTCAGTTTATTCGAATTGCCTAAAGAAATCCAGTGTGATCAAGGATGTAATTTTACATCTGGATTATTCCAGCAGGTAGTTTCTGAACTGGGAGCAAAACAAATTGCATCATCTGCGTACCATACAGAATCACAAGGGGCTTTAGAAAGATTTCATTCTACCCTCAAAACAATGATTAAGACATATTGTGTTGAAAATGGAAAAGACTGGGATGAAGGAATACATTTGCTTTTGTCCAGATGAAGGAATACATTTGCTTTTGTCCACAGAAAGAGAGTCAGTACAGGAATCACTGGGCTTTACTCCATTTGAACTTGTATTTGGTCACAGAGGGACCTTTGACCTTGTTAAAAGGAACGGTGGATTGATGGGGATGTACATGTTAACTCGTTAGACTATGTTTTGAAGTTCAGAAATAAACTACACCAAGCCTGTAGTCTAGCGAGACAAAACTTAAAGATTTCTCAAAACAAAATGAAGTGTTGGTTTGATAACAGGGCTCGCGAAAGAAAATACCAGGTGGGAGATAACGTGCTTGTCTTATGTTGACGAATCCACTTCAGGTGAAATTCGTATGACATAGTCTCCCAAATTAATGATGTGAATTATGTTATTAAAACACCCAACTGACTTGAACTAACACAGGTGGTACACATAAATATGATAAAGCCTGTTTTGACAAGCAGGTACCATCTGTGTGTGTTGTTGTCAAAACAAATGAAACTGGCAACCCTGAGAATGAAACAATTGACTCGTCTGAGACTTTTCACAAGCCAAACATGGTCCCAGTTAGGCTAATGAACTCGGTTGTTCCAGAAAACATTGATAACAGGTTGTCTCATCTGCAGCCAAAGCAACAACAACAACTGAAGGAATTAATTCTTAAGTTTAAAGATTTATTTCCCGATGTCCCCAAGCAAACCACGGTCGCGGTACATGATGTAGATGTTGGTCAAGCCAAACTGATTAAACAACACCCACTTCGCATGAACGTAGAAAAGTGTAAACTGGTTGACCAGGGAATTGAGTATCTGCTGGAGAATGGTATTATTTGACCTTCAAAATGAGATTGGAGTCACCCTGCATTATTGTGCCCAAACCTGATGGTAGTGTTAGATTTTGCACTGAATATAGAAAGGTAAATGCAGTAACAAAAACAGATGCCTATTCTATCCCTAGAGTGGATGATTGCATCGATGAGGCTGGAAAACCCAATTTCTTACAAAGATTGATTTGTTGAAAGGGTATTGGTGTGTTCCATTGACGGACAGAGGTAGAGAAATTTCTGCGTTTGTGACACCATCTGGGTTGTATGAATACAATGTTTTGCCTTTTGGAAGGAAAAATCCTCCAGTAACATCCCAGAGAATGATTGATTTTGTAATTCGAGGGTTAGAACACACAGATACCTATATTGATGACTTAGTTACAGGGAGTGGCACTTGGGAAGCGCATATCTCTGCAGTAGAAAAGCCATTTGACAGGCTTTCCTAGGACAACCTTACAGTTAACTTGGCTAAGAGTGAATTTGGCCATGCCAGTGTGACCTGTCTTGGCTATGTTGTAGGTCAAAGCAAGTTGGCTCCTGTTCAGGCAAAAGTCCAGGCAATTTCTCAAGTTCTTATTCTGACTGCTAAGAAGGCTCTTAGAAGGTTTCTGGGAATGGATGGATGTTACCGTAAGTTCTGTAAGAACTTTGCTGCTATCGCTCTGCCTCTGACTAATCTCCTGAAGAAGGGTGAAAAGTTTATTTGGACTGAGCCTTGTCAGAAGGCATTTGATTGATTGTTATCAGTATTTGAGATTAGGCCAATCAATGTAGTGCTGTCAGCAAAATTTAATTAGCAGATTGGAGCTGTGGGTGGCAACACAAGTCATGGGTGCACAGAGAGTAAAGGAGGGGGCCAAAGTGACAATCCTGTGGGGTATGTATGCTGAGGGTCAGAGAGACAGAGGAGATGGAGCCCACTCTTACCACCTGCCGGCGATCTGACAGGAAGTCCAGGATTCAGCTACACAAGGCAGGGTGAAGGCCGAGGACTCTGAGCTTCTTGTCGATACTTCATGCCTTTGTATGGCTACTGCTCTGCCCATGACTGCAAGGAACTGCAGAGAACTTTGTAGAGCAGAGAACATCAGAGAAACAAGCCTCCACTCCATGGACTCTCCCTACACTTCCCCTCCCTTGGAACAGCAGGCCATGTACTCAAAGAACCTCATTACCTGGACATTCTTGCTGCAAAGCCGCTCCCCCATCGGGGAAGAGATACAAAAGCCTTAAAGCGCGTAACACCAGGCTAAAGGATGGCTTCCTGTCTGCAGTTACAAGCCAAATGAATGATAAAATGGACTCAACCTCACAATGTAACTCGACGTGACCCTGCACCATATGTCTATCTGCACTGCACTTTCTCTGCAGCCATAATGCTTAGTTACAGTGAGTGTTTTGTCGTATATCAGCTCAATGTACCGTTGTAATGTATCTGTAAGATTTCCACTGTAGCTCAGTACATGATGATAATAAACAAATTTCCCATTTTAATTGTGTGGAAATATTAGACAGACTGAGCTTCTGCTCTGGAACCACAGAAGGAAACTGAACTGTTGTCATTCCTGTGGAAAGCAAATATATGGAAAATGCTTCAATCTCACATTACGATCTGTGGTAACTGGGATCAGGTGACCGGTGGTGGGTCTCCCATATCAATATCAGAATCAGGTTTAATAGCACCGGCATATGTCATGAAATTCGTTGTCCCTGCGGTAGCAGTAGAACCTAATTCATGACAATAGTTTTTAACAATTGTGATTTAAAATAAGAATATACATATATAGTACAAAAATAGAAAAAAATTAAAGATATAATAAACTATCTTAATTGTGTGGAACTATTTGACTGACTGGGTTGATGCTTTGGAAATTCTAAGGTGAAGCTGAATTAAACTTTTCACATTTATGAGAAGCTCAGATAAATAGAAAAGGCGAAATTCTCACATAAATGGGTCAGACATCCAGAAACATCGGCTGCACTTCAGCACGTCGAAACAGTGGAATGAAACATGCAGAAAGTATTGCAGAGAAAAAAACATTGTCCACCCACAACGAGAGGACGTGACAGATCTGGATCTCACTGCCTTGTCTGAACGGGGAAAGATGAAGCTACACGTACACGTAGAGCAGTGACCCGCAGATGCTGCAGAAAAACGTGAACAGGAAACGGGATCAGGTGACGGGTGGAGGGTCTCCCACCTGAACCGGTGACTCTGCTCCTCTCCCCTCACACACTGCCCGACCCATCCGCCGCATTCCCCACATTATTCCATATTTACACCAGATACATGTCTACTTTTCCACACCATATCTTCCCCGATCCCTTTCCCTCCACCTTCAGGTCACAGAGTCACGGGCTCAATTCCCATCCAGGTCCAAAACATAATTCAGACCCAAACAGGAAATGTTCACGTTTCATTTAAATCAGTTCTGTGTTTATAAACACTAATTTCTGTTCACATTCCTCCGGACTCAGTGGACAGGAACACAGAAACATCAAATGAGAAACAGCAGGAGGCCATTCAGCCCCTCTAACCATCAGCAAGGTGGCGGCTGTTCTCCCATCTCAGCCACATGTTTCTGCATTATCCTCATTTCCTCGATCCCTTCGGTCTCCACACATCTGCCGGCCTCACTTTTATGTGAGGACGATCACCGAGTCTTCACCGCCCTCTGTGGTGGGGATTTACAGACATTCACCACCCTCGGAATGGAGACATTTCCCCTCATCTCAGTCCCGGACAGTCCATCCCTGTTTCAGAAACTGGGATCCCTGTTTCAGCCGGTGTTCACCATCTTCATCCTTTCAATAAAATCCCCCCAGGGAACCGGCATCAAACCGACGGGCCGAGCGGTCTCCTCCTACCTCTCAGCGATACATCAGACTCCGGCCGCAGGAGACGCTTCACAAACGCCCCAACTTCCCACGGAGGGAAATGGAAATAAATCAGAAAGCGGACATTTACTTTGAGGGATTCTCCGCTCTGAGGAGGCGGTCGGCGCTCGAGCGGGAGACGGACTCAGCGGGGTAACGCCCACTCGGCTTGTCCGGCTCCGCGACTGGTTGTAACCAGTGATTGACATCGCTTCGCACCAATGGGAATAGCGCAGCGCCTGAATCCTCTGTTGACGGGGGGGGGGGGGCTGGTCACGTGATTATTAGCCCAGCCGTTAAACCGATAAAGCTCGAGCACAGCAGCGCGTGGGTGACGTAAGACACCGCGCACGTGAGGGGAGATCCCGGTGTGGGGAGCCCATTTGTGACGTCAGGCGCGTGGGTGAGGAGCTGTGTGACGTCACCTGTGGGAGAGCGCTGGCATTTAAAAGCACCTTAATGGACTTTTCAGTGGGACAACAACATTAATCACGGGTTTCATCACTGAATCCAGTGTTGTGGGATGTAAAGTCCCCTGTTATGTGTCCGGCTGTGCCGTGTTGTTGGTGGAGTGGGCAGCGTGGTGTTTGTCTCGATTCGGGTCACAACACCAGAATTGCCAGCGGGGTCCACACACAGTGTATTAGTCAACAGAAAACCTCTCGTCCCTGCAGTCTTTGTCTCCTGGTGAACTCAACACTCTGACAGTGTGGACCATAGATACCCCTTCCTCTCAGAGTCAGGGAATCACTCAGACAGCTGATCGCTGAGAGGAATTATATTTATTGGTCATTAAAGTTCGCCCAGATTCGTTTGGACGGATTTGATGTGAAATCGGGCTGTCACAGTGAACTCAGTGAACGGCCGAACTCTCTCCGTTGTCCAAACATCCTTCCAGGTGAGGCGACACTTCACCTGTGAATCTTCCGGGGTCGCCCGTTGTGTCCGCTGCTCCGGATGCGGCCGCCTCGACACTAGTGACACTGGCTCCTCCACAGTTGTGCGGGGTAGGGTTTTTTTGGGGGGCGGGGGGAAATCGATGATATTATTCCCTTTTGTGCGGGAGGGGTGGATTTGGGGGTTGATGATTGGGATGACGTTCTTTTTTATGCGGGGGTAGGAGTTTGATTTTTCTCTCTAATAGATGCTGCCCGGCCTGCTGAGTCCCGCCAGCATTTTGTTTGTGTTGCTCTGAATTTCCAGCATCTGCAGACTGTGTCGTGTTTGTCATTTAACTCTCCGTTGTCCCTCCCGCCTCCGGCCAGTGCGCCTCTTTCGGGACCCCCGGCCACGGCTGGTGCAGCCAGGAACCTCCTGCTAAACGCAGGCGCAGTGCCGACCGTAGCTATTATTCTGTTCAGGCGTCCGTGAAGAAGGGTCTGATCTCGGGTTTGTGGAAATCGGGGGCCGGTTGGCGTGGAAACACAACTTTGTGGGCCGAAGGGCCTGTATCGTGCTGTAGGTTTTCTATGTTTCTATGAAAAGTGTCGGGAACGAGCTCTGCCGGACGGCTGGAGACTCCGGGCTCTCCGGTCCCGCAGCCCCGGTTTTAGCTTTGCGCCCGAACCCGGGCTGTGGGATCAGTTAGTTGTGGTTCCCAGGCTGGGAGGGGTTTGGGGTGAGGGGGATCTGTCAGTGTGTGTATGGGTAGAGGTTATGGGTGGACTGTGGGTGTGGGGTGAGAGGAGTGACGTTTTGGGGGACCGTATTGTTTGTAATATATATAAATGATCTGGATGATGGGGTGGTAAATTGGATTAGTAAGTATGCTGATGATACTAAGGTAGGAGGTGTTGTGGATAATGACGTGGGTTTTCAAAGCTTGCAGGGAGATTTATGCCGGTTAGAAGAATGGGCTGAACGTTGGCAGATGGAGTTTAATGCTGAGAAGTGTGAGGTTCTACATTTTGGCAGGAATAATCCAAATAGAACATACAGGGTAAATGGTAGGGCATTGAGGAATGCAGTGGAACAGAGAGATCTAGGAATAACAGTGCATAGTTCCCTGCAGATGGAGTCTCATGTAGATAGGGTGGTGAAGAAGGCTTTTGGAACGCTGGCCTTTATAAATCAGAGCATTGAGTACAGAAGTTGGGATGTAATGTTAAAATTGTACAAGGCATTAGTAAGGCCACATTTGGAATATTGTGTACAGTTCTGGTCACCGAATTATCGGAAAGATATCAATAAATTAGAGAGAGTGCAGAGACGATTTACTAGCATGTTACCTGGGTTTCAGCACTTAAGTTACAGAGAAAGGTTGAACAAGTTAGGTCTCTATTCATTGGAGCGTAGAAGGTTGAGGGGGGATTTGATCGAGGTATTTAAAATGTTGAGAGGGATAGATAGAGTTGACGTGAATAGGCTGTTTCCATTGAGAGTAGGGGAGATTCAAACGAGAGGACATGATTTGAGAGTTAGGGGGCAAAAGTTTAAGGGAAACACGAGGGGGTATTTCTTTACTCAGAGAGTGATAGCTGCGTGGAATGAGCTTCCTGTAGAAGTAGTAGAGGCCAGTTCAGTTGTGTCATTTAAGGTAAAATTGGATAGGTATATGGACAGGAAAGGAGTGGAGGGTTATGGGCTGAGTGCGGGTAGGTGGGACTAGGTGAGATTAAGAGTTCGGCACGGACTAGGAGGGCCGGAATGGCCTGTTTCCGTGCTGTGATTGTTATATGGTTATATGGTATTCGGCGGGGGAGGGGGGAGTTGCTGTTGTGAGAAAGTGGGATGATCGGACGTTCCGTGACCTGGGCCAAATAAAGTTGTGAACGGGGAAGGATCTGCTCCGTTGTGTCGAACGCTCGCGTGTCCTTTCAGGAAGTAGCAATTATCTCTTCAAATGAATTACTGTCTAATCTTGCTGCTAACATTATGTTTGTTACAAAGCCCCAGTGTCTGGCAGCGCTGTCAGCGTCATGGGCTGTTGATGCAGATTGGGATGGCGGTGGGGTGTCAGTGACCTCTGTATCAGAGAACAACACGGGTTTCTACCTCCTCCTGTGAGATATAAATGTCCTCACAGTGGATTCGGATCAGCTGGCATAGCTGGAGTTTGCAAAGGGTAAGGGGATAGGGAAAGGGTGAGGAAAGAGAGTTTTAACCAGCAAACCATCGTCCGGGGTGGAGGGGTACAGGAGCTGTCTGATAGATCGTTTTACAGTAATTGTGTTTTTATATAATCTCACAGACGGTGACTGAGGAAGAAGATTGTTGATGGAGGATACCCGGAGGTGAGCAGGTCAGACACGGTATCAGGAGAGTGACAGTGATGTGATTTCCTGTGCCACGGGTACAGACAGTCGTCGCGAGTGAGGAGTTTGTGTGGAGATGCAGCTTCCCTGGAGGTGGAGGAAAGAGGACACACCAACAGGTGGAACCAGCTGTGGGAAGACATGGTTTGTCAGGTCTGACGACGAGCTGAATGTACCATAACCTTCAGACTGAATCAGAAAACCATTCTGAGGGTATTTGAAATGTCAGAAGCAGGGGAGATGTGATCCCATGTCTCCATCAGACCCTCAGTGAGATGGTTCCAGTTATAACGTGCAGGGATGAAAGCACAGTGTTTGGGGTCTGATTTAATCACTGATTCTGACACAGTGAGAGGGTTAGTTTTGCTGTAAGGCAGCAACATTAGTGTAAGAAGACACAGAAACTTCATCAATTGCCAGTTGTTTAGCAAAAGAGATCAATTTGTATATTACCTTGACAGAAATAGCTATTTCCAGTGGTAACAAAGGGGTTCAGTCTGGTTTACTTCAGGTTGGAGAGGGGCGTGGATCACACAGCACAGAAACAGGCATTTGGCCGGCCATACCTGTTCTGACCATCCACTCACTGTCTACACTGGTCCCATTTATCAGCACTTGGTTCATAGCCGACTGTATCTCGGCAGTTTCAATGCTCATCCTCTTCGTAATGTTGTGAAGGGACCTGCCTCCACCACCACCTCGGGCAGTGAGTTCCAGATTCCAGCTACCCTCTGAGTGAGAAATCTCTTCCTCAGTTCCCTCTAAACCTCTGCATCCTCTGATTAAATCCATGCCCTCTGATTGGTGACACCTCTGTCCCAGGATCGGGGCCGATATGGGCATCAGTGAGGCCTTTGATAAGGTTCAGCATGGTAAGTTGCTGTGGAAAGTCAGATCACACGGGATCCAGGGAGAGCTGGCTCACTGGATGCACAGTTGTCTTGATGGTAGGAAGCAGAGAGTGATGGTGGGAGGCTGTTTATTGGATTCGAGGCCCGGGCCTAGTGAGGTTCCCCAGGGTTACACCCCATTGCTCTCATTACTCATTGATATTTAATTATATTTGCATTTGCACAGTTGGTTGAATTCTATGCTCCACTTGATCTTTCATTGATCCTGTTACTATTCTATAGATTTGCTAAGCATTCCTATAGGAAAAACTATCTCGGGGTTGTATGTGGTGACATATATGTACTTTGATAATAACATTTACTTTGAACATCAACCATTATTGTCATCTAGATCAATAATTTGGTTAAGAATGTACAGGATATGAGTAGGTTTGCAGCAAGTTCAATTACTTTTTCTGAAAGATATTCAGTTTAATCTCTCTGCTCTGTTTCCCTCTCTGCATTTGACCACCCCCTCCACTTACTGTCTTCCCTCTCTGCCCCGTCCTCCCTCTCACACCGTGACATTGGACATACGTTCAGGGAGAAAGTTAATTATTTTCGGGGAATCTGAAGGGGAATTCTTCACTCAGAGGTTGGTGAGAGTGTGGAATGAGCTGCCAGAGGAAGTGGAGGATGTGGGTTTGATTTAGACACTAAAGAGGAATTTGGGTGAGGACGTGGATGGGTGGTGTATGGAGGCTCTGGTGCAGGTAGTTGGAACTAGGCAGTAACAACAAAAACAGGTCAGCATTGACTAGAAGGGCCGATGGGCCTGTTTCAGTGCTGCTGCTCTCTGTGACTCTAATAATATTCTGATTTGTAATTTCCAGTCAGTACTTTGCTGTTTATGACTGAACCCAGACATTTACCCAAACAAGAACTGAAAGACTCTTGGCTGGCTACAGAAAGTGTTTACAAGCTGTGATACTTGCCAAAGGGGGTGTTACTCAGTACTGACAATACAGGGCACACAAACTTTTGCTTCGGGCCCTTTTCATTCTTTGTTATTTTGAAATTGTAAAAGATGGAACTAAAAATGTAATCTTGCTTAAAATATTAAAGAAATGTGTCATCTTTAACTTTATGCCTTTTGTAATCAGGTCATCTTTTACTCGCTTAGCTATTCACAGGAACAGAAATTTTGACCGCGGTGCCCAAACTTTTGCATGCCACTGTATATATCCTGTGCCTTCCAAATTGCTTCCAAAAATTCCAGCCATTGCTGCTCTGTTTTTGTCCCTGCCCGTGTTCTTTTTAAATCAATTTTGACCAATTTTTCTCTCATGCCTCTCTAATCCTCTTTATTCCACATCTGACTTTAGCTTCTCCTTCTCTAATGTCGGGGTGCATTTGATCATATTAAGAGTACTTGCCCCTAAGGGTTCTTTGGACTTAAGTGACCTTATTAATTCCGGTTCATTACAACAATCCAGAATAGCTGATCCCAAGTGGGCTCAACCACGAGCTGCTCTAAAAAGCATCTTGTCGCCATTCTAGGAATTTCTCCTCTTGAGACCAACACCATCCTAATTTTCCTAATCACCTGCATGACAATCCCCCATGACTACTGTAACATTGCCCGTATGGCACACATTTCCTATTTCCCATTGTAATTTGTGGACCTCATTCTTACTATTGTTTAGAAGTCTCTGTACAATTCCCATCAGGGTTTTTTATAACATTTGCTGTTCCTTAATTCTACCCACAGATTCTACACCTTCCATTCCTATACTACCTCTTTCTAATGATTTTATTTAATATTTCACCAACAGAACCACACAACCCCACTACTAGCTTGTTCTTGGCTTGTTCTTTCAAGAAACATAAGTATCTGGGAAACAAGAGGACCTGCAGATGCTAGAAATCTAGAGAGCCACACACAAACTGCTGGAGGAGCTCAGCATGTCAGGCAGCATCTGTGGATGGGAATCAACATTTCAGGCCAAGACCCTTCACCGGGACTCTTGATACCCACATATCTGGAATATCAACAAGCAAAGAAAATAGTAAGTAGTGCGGAATAGGGAAAACCTTTGACAAAATTTAGTCCAAGGCTTTAAAAAAACTACCAAATAGAGCTCAATAATTAACAAATACTACACAGGCAATAAACATTTTCATCAATACCGACACTGAATTTTTTTTTAATAAAAATATCTTGGTCCCATTTCAATCAGTAAAATTTAGAATGATAAACAAGAACTTAAGAAAGCTTTAGAAAAGACTATTTACACTCAAACCCACTTAGATTAACACTACCTTGGACAGGAGGAGGAAGAGAAATAACACACATGAAATAAAAAGAAATCACACCAACAGTCAGATAAAACTTCTAGGTATATATATTTTCATCAAAAATGAACTGGATTCAGCACTCCATGTGTGTATATGCAATTGTGATAAGAAATACAGAGCAGAAAACTTAAATGAGAGGCCAACTCAGTAAAATGAATCAACACTCTGGAAGAAAACATTAACCAGTGGAATGAGAATGACCCTCCATGGGAGACATCCCAACGATCTGAGCAGACTAGATGGTGACAAGGAAGCACCGTGCACCTGACTGAGAGTTGGAGACCTCTTCCCAAAAACAGAGGAGTTCCTTGCAGAAATACAGGACAAGGTGTTTAAGAAAAAGAAAAAAAATCTGAAATACATGCAATACAAGCAGACAAGACACTAAATGCAGAAAATGCCAAGAGAAACCAGACACAATCCAACACATTCCAGGATCCTGCAGCAGTTGAACTCAATCTGATTACTTATGCAGGTACAATCAAGTGGCAAATATCATTCACCAAAATCTTGCTTTAAAATACAAACTGATGAATGACCACGATAACTTGATAAAGGCACCATGACTTCAAGCCTGATTCAGTTAAGGACATAATCTCACAATTTATGATAATAAATACATTATTACAGATAGGATCATCTGAAATAACCATTCAGATATAATATTACAGGATAAACAAGCAGGGATAACTCCCTCAACAGATATAACCATTCTCAACACACACATGTGCCTCGACCAATGGGGCCCCTCACCACAGGCATTGTTCGTCAGTCAGATAACCAAGTTATTTTGTCTGCCAATTAGCATCCAAATGTTGCTATTCTGTCATCCATTGCCACACCCCACTGTTGATTCCTTTCTCCTCATCATACGTTCTTACCCCATCCGTCATCCAGAGTCCCAAACTCTGCCCTGTGCAGACCTGCCTCTGGTTTCTGACCCTGCTCCTTTGAACATCCAATTTATGGTTTCCCATTCCAATTTAAGTCTTTAGAGCACAGTGGTGTATCCAACAACCATTTAGAAGCAGGGAAAATGAGTCATAATGTGGAAATAAGTTGTGATTAAGGAGGTTAACGGACAATGTCATTCTTCATCAGCCCAGAGATTAGAACTGCAGTCATCTCGACTTCTTCAGTCTGCAGAGAATTCAAGGGAAACAACAGGGGAGGATTTAAATGGACTGATGTGGAACAGATTCACTGGCCCGGTTCAGCAGGCCTGAGTACACCAGTTGTGTTATAAATTCACTAAACACCAAAGACAGAGTTTAAAATAGAACTGGTTTATTTGTCTCAGATGCAGAATATTAAACTCCAGTCCCATTAAAGGTGAATGTGCAGCAGAATAAACTCCTCCCATGCCCAGTGACCAGGGTGCAGAACTGGGTGTGGTGAGCAGCAGCAATAATTGCAGAGTTCAGCACCGACAGTCACTCTCGAAATTGCATTCAGCAACAGTGATGGACAAATATCCAGCATGCAGCTCATTGAAACTTTCTCCCTGTGTGAACCGGCAGTGTGTCACAAGTGTAACATACTGTAAGGTTTCACTGCTGATGTAATGGCCTCTATGCAGTGTTTGACTGCTGAGGTAGTGGTTTCTCTGCAGCAGCAATGTCTAGGTTACAATTAGAGATAACAGGGTTTTGGAGTGCGGGGCTATCCAATGACAGAAATGTTCTTTCTTGTGAGTCTGGAAGAGAGATTCTCATGGCCTTTTGCTGGGGAGAGTTGAGAAGACGTGAATGGAGAGAGTGGGCCCTTTTTCTTTTTTTTGTTTTCTTTACTAACCCTATCGTCAAAGTAAGAATTATAAATCTTAATAGTTTAATCACATATTATGTACCATTTGTTACTTCAGGTGTCACGTAGACGCAAACTTATAAAACTACCAGCAACAATTAAACACACTTGGTGTCTGGTTTTGCAGTTAACAAACACTATTTTATTGGTAACTACTAATAATAGTGAACTTAAACCAGATAATCCAAGGGTTAGCAATGTTATGCATATATAGGTGTGAATACAGGTTTCCCCCGGTACCTGAAGGTAGAGTGTTCCTATGAAACTGTTTGTAAACCGAAATGTCATGAAGCGAAGAAGCAATTACCATTAATCTAAATGGGAAAAGATTTTGGACGTTCCCAGACCCAAAGAATAACCAACCAAATCATACCAAATTGCACATAAAACCTAAAATAATACTAACCTATAGTAAAAGTAGAATGATACGATAAATATACACACTATACAAAGTAGAAATATTGTATGTACGGTGTAGTTTCACTTAAAATCGGGAAGATAGTGAACTGAAATTGATTTGGAGAGAAAAAGAATCGGCACGTGCACAGCTATGCACGTACACACATGCGTACACAACTGCCGCACAAGGCTTCACGGTCATGGTAGTCCTTCTCGGGGTAAACTCACGTATAAAGCAGGCATCATCGTTATCGTAAAAGCGAAAATCCTCTTTGGTCAGCAAAAACAGGTACTAATGTAACTCTTTCGTAACAGTGAGCTGTCGTAAAGCGAGCGTCTGAAAAACGGGGGCCACCTGTATATAAAATCCAAAACCTAGGTGGTAAACGACATAGTCTTATGATGATGTGGTAGATTCAATTTAGTTCACAAGATTGGGGGGGGGGGGGGGAGGAGGAGGGAGGGAGGAGGAGGAGAGGGAGATGTAATCCAAGTAAACAGGTGTTGTCGACCTTTTCCAAAGCCCATCAAATCTTCCAAGTTAGCCAGACGTGACCAACTCAAGAGCACCTTTTCAAGAGAAAGTCTACCAACCCAGGCAAGGGTTAGACTCACCGGTAGATTCCACAGGGTCGCTCTTACACGCACTAACAGCCACAGATCGACTCTTCTTTATCGATCCTCAAATCCCACCCTTGTGGGTACAAGAAAGTCCAACTAGCAGAAAACTTTCATCACTAGCCTTCGTGCATTCGTGTGTCCTGCGAGAAAAGCAGTTACGTGTGTTTAAATACCGTTGTGCTGAACACCAGCTGTCCATCATGTAGCTCCGCCCCCTCTCTCAGTAAGAAGTCGCTTGCTTGTTCTGTGTCGGTAAAGGATCATTCTGACCTTGCTTAACCACAGAGAACATAAACATTAGTTGGTCACCATAGCAACGCAGCACTTCTGCAGAAATCCAACAGCATGTCCAAAGTCAGTCTTGGTTCTCTTTGCATTTTAAAGAGACAGTCCACAGAAAGTATGAACCCCAGAGGCAGATTACACAGGGGACACATCGTTCAGTATCCACCCAAACGAGATTCTTCAGTTTGGCCAGACTGGGGTGGGCGGGCTATAAACCCCTCTGTTAAGCTGCCAGCAGAACTGAGAGCTACATAAGATTAGATGACTGAGTGAATCGCTTCCTACATTCACAGCAGGTGAACGCCTCTCCCCAGTGTGAACTCAATGATGCACACTGGTTGATTTGGCTGAGAGAATCTTTTCCCAAAGTCTGAGCAGATCGGTCTCTACCCAGTGTGAAGTCGCTGGTGTGCCTTCAGGATGGATGACTGAGTGAATCCTTTCCCATAGTCTGAACAGATGAACGGCCTCTAACCAGTGTGAACTCGCTGATGTACCTTCAGATGGGATGATGAAGTGAATCCCTTCCCACATTCTGAACAGGTGAATGGCCTCTCCCCAGTGTGAATTCGCTGATGTACCTTCAGATGGGATGATGAAGTGAATCCTTTCCCACATTCGAGCAGGTGAACGGCTTCTCTCCAGTGTGAACTCGCTGATGTATCTTCAGATGGGATGACGAAGCGAATCCCTTCCCACAGTCTGAGCAGGTGATTGGCCACTCTCTGGTGTGAACTCCCTGGTGTGCCTTCAGTTGAGATAACTGAGTGAACCCTTTCCCACAGTCCGAGCAGGTGAACGGCTTCTCTCCAGTGTGAACTCGCTGATGTACCTTCAGATGGGATGAGCAAGTGAATCCCTTCCCGCAGTCCGAGCAGGTGATTGGCCACTCTCCGGTGTGAACTCCCTGGTGTGCCTTCAGTCGAGATAACTGAGTGAATCCTTTCCCACTGTCCGAGCAGGTGAACGGCTTCTCTCCAGTGTGAACTCGCTGATGTACCTTCAGATGGGATGACGAAGCGAAACCCATCCCACAGTCTGAGCAGGTGAATGGCCTCTCTCTGGTGTGAACTCGCTGATGTACATTAAGTTGAGGTAACTCAGTGAATCCCTTCCCGCAGTCTGAGCAGGTGAACGGCCACTCTCCGGTGTGAACTGACCGGTGTTTCAGTAACTGATTTGATGAAGTGAATCCTTTCCCACAGTCTGAGCATGTGAATGGCCTCTCCCCAGTGTGAACTGACTGGTGTCTCAGTAAGTGAGCTGATGAAGTGAATGCCTTGCCACAGTCCGAGCACGTGAATGGCTTCTCCCCAGTGCGAATTCTTTGAAGTACCTTCAGTTGAGATGACTGAGTGAATCCCTTCCCACAGTCCGAGCAGGTGAATGGCCTCTCCCCAGTGTGAACTCGCTGATGTACCTTCAGTTCAGATGAACGAGTGAATCCCTTCCCACAGTCCGAGCAGGTGATTGGCCACTCTCCAGTGTGAACTGACTGGTGTGTCAGTAACTGATATGATGAAGTGAATCCCTTCCCACAGTCTGAGCAGTTGAATGGTCTGTCCCCAGTGTGAACTGACTGGTGTCTCAGTAACTGAGATGACTGAGTGAATCCTTTCCCACAGTCTGAGCAGGTGAACAGCCGCTCCCGAGTGTGAACTCGCTGGTGAGCCATTAGGTCAGATGACCGAGTGAATGCTTC